>NC_092876.1:273055372-273347872 GCF_028372415.1 Notamacropus eugenii
TGGAATTGTTCAAAGAGAAAACACACCCATTTCCAGTGCAGGAAAAAGGGTTACTCATTGTTTAAGTAAGATTAAACAAGGAAAAGAAGGAGAGAAAATGGGCCAGGAGAGAAAGAATAAGAACTTAAATTGGTATACAGCCCCTGGGGAAGGGATTGCACTCTGGATCCCAAAGCTCTCTGCTCAACAGGAAAACAAAAGACAAAGCATTTGTTTTCAAATGTGAATATAGATCTGTTCTTCATAAAACATATTTGCATATGCATGTGGTATTTTATGTCAGAACCTCATAAGAAGGATCATCATTATCTGTTAGTCTCTGAAATCTGCAGGGCTAGAAGCATTTAAGGAATTTTTTTTTCTGAAATTGATTTTAAAGTATTTCTTGAATGATTGAAAGGCAGCAAAGATCATCTCCATCCCTAAGGGCATTCTTTATTCTCTCTTGGGGTTCTAAGCGCTTTTCCTGATTCCTACTCAATTTTCTAAAGGTTTTTCGTAACTCATTCAACAGTGATAATTTAACTCAATGGTTCTTACCTGAGGTTGAGGAGTAGGCTACAGAATTATTGCTAGATGTGGATTCATAAATAAGGAAACACTTTTTGTGTTAACAGAATAAATATTACATACACATGTACATCAGTATTTTCAAATTTAATAAGTTGTATTATTAATGAAATGGAAATTCATTTAAAAGTGTATCTGAATTCTTTTCATTATTTTTCTCAATCAATTTACACTGATAGGACAACTAATGTGAAAGGGGCTTCAATTTTTAAAACATTATATAATCATAGATTCAGAGCAGAAAGAGATCTTTGAGGATATTTGGTCCAACTTTCTTATTTTACAGATTGGGAAACTGAGGCTCAGAGAGATAATTTAATGTGCCTATGACCACACAGCCAATGTCTGAAGTATGACTCAAACCCAGTGTTTCTGACTCCCAGTTCTTTACTCTATACCTTAGCTTTTAAGTTACAGATATACCAAGACAGAATAGACTGTATATTGCTGATTTTATTCCTATCTGGAATGTATCCCTTCATTCTACATTTTGATCCTGAGAGGGGTATAACTAGATGGTTTCCAATTTGATTCATTTGAATTCAATTGAAAATATTTATTAAACTCATTGTCTGACAGAGACTATAAAAGAAAATAGATTTAAAAAAACCCCAAGAAAAATAAAACAACAAAATGATGCTTTGACCTGCATTCATATTCCATCAGCTCTTTCTCTTAGGAAGGATAGCATTTTTCATTATACACTATTGTTGTCATTGTGTGGAATCTTCTTTTGGTTACGTTCACATGACTTTGCAGCAGTTCATATAAGTCTTCCCAGGATTTTCTGAAATCATCCTGCTCAATAGATGCACTTTCTTGGAGCACAATTATATACCACAACTTCTTCAGTCATTAGCAATTGATGAATATCCCCCCAACTTCCAATTCCAACACAAAAAGAGCCACTATAAGTATTTTTGTACTTATGCAACCTTTTTTTCTTATAAAAAAATCTCTTTGATACATAGAACCATTAGTGGTATTTCTGGGTAAATAGGTATGCACAATTTCATAGCACTTTGGGCATCATTCAAAATTACTTTCCAGGATGTCTGGAAGAACTCTACCAACAATATTTCCTTCTCATTTCTCCCACATCCTCTCCAACTTTTGTCATTTTTCCCTTAATTAGCCAATCTGATAGGTCTGAGGTGGTATCTCAGAGTTGTTTTAATTTTATTTCTCTAATCAATAGTGATTTGGAGCATTTTCTTTTCATATGGCTATAAATAGCTTTGATTTCTTCTCCCTTTTTTTGGATGTCATTGGGGCTAAATGACTTGCCCAGGGTCTGAAACTGGATTTGAATTCTTCTCTTCATGACTCCAAAGTCAGCGCTCTATCCATTGCACCATGTAGCCACCCTGATTTCTCCTTAGGAAAACTTCCTGTTCATATTTTTTGATCATTTGTCAACTGGGGAATGACTCGTGTTCTTATAAATTTGACTCAGTTCCTTATATCTTTGAAAAATGAGGTCTTTATCAGGTAAAGATGCTTTAATTTTTTCCTCATTTTCCTCATTTCTTTCTAATCTTGGCTGTATTGCTTTTGTTTGTGTAAAAATTTTTTTTTAACTTGATGTAATCAAAATTATCCATTTTACATTCTGTAATGCTCTCTATCTCTTGTTTGGTCATAAATTCTTCCCTTATCCATGGATTTGACAGGTAAAATATTCCATGCTTCCTTAATTTGTTTTTTGTATAATTCTATATGTCCAAATTCATTTTGACCTTCTCTTGGAAGACAGTGGGAGATGCAGGTATATATGTAGTATCTGCCAAACTGGTTTCCAGTTTTCTCAGCAATTTTTGTCTAATAATGAACTGTTGTCCCAAAAGCTTGCATCTTGCATCTTGGAGATTATCAAACATAAGATTGCTATGGTCATTTACTGCTATGATTTGTGTACCTAAACTATTCTACTGACCAACCAATTAGTCTTAGCCAGTGCCAGATTGTTTTCGTGATTAATGCTTTCTAATACAGTTTGAAGTCTAGTAATTAGAGAACACCTTCACATTTTTTCAGTAAATTCCTTGAGATCCTGACTTTTATTTTTCCAGATGAATTTTGTTATTTTTTTCCAACTGTTACATATTTTTTTTGGTAGTTTGATTGGTATGGAATTGAATAAGTAAATTAATTTAGGTGGAATTGTCATTTTTATTCTGTTTCTTCGGTCTGCTCATGAGTACTTTATATTTTTCCAATTGTTTACATCTGACTTTATTTGTGTGAAAAGCATTGTAACATGTTTACGTAGTTCCTGGTCTGCTTCTCTTGGAAGACAGACTCCCAAGTACTTTGTATTGTCTAAATTCAATTTCTCTTCCTACTTTTTCTTGCTACCTTGTTGGTAATTATAGAGAAATGCTGATGATTTCCACAGGTTTATTCATATATTCCAACTTTGCTGATGTTTTCATCATTTGAACTAGGTTTTGTTGTGGTAGTTGTTGTCCATTCTCTACTATTGTTCAAGTGTTCTATCATCTATGACTCTTCATGACCCTGCTCTTCATGGATTCTCTTGGCAAAGATGTTGGAGTGGTTTGCCATGTCCTCCTCCAAAAGGTTAAGGCAGAGTGACTTGCTCAAGGTCACTCAGCTAGCAAGTGTCTGAGGCCAGATCTTAACTCAAGTCTTCTTGACTAGAGGCCAGTACTCTGTCCACTGAGCCACCTCACAACTTCTCTGAAATTCTCTAAGGAAACTTACATATTGCCTCCAGAGAGTGATAGTTTTGTTTCTTGACAGATTATTCAAATTCTTTTAATTGGTTTTTAATCTTTTCCCATTGCTATAGCTAGCATTTCTAGTAAAATATTGAATAATAGTGGTGATAATGGCATCCTTGCCTCACCTCTCATCTTGTTGGGAAGATTTCTAGTTTATTTATGTTACAGACAATGCTGGTTTTAGATGGTACTTATCATTTAAAGGAAATCCCCATTTATTCCTGTGTTTTCTAGTAGTTTTAATGGAAGTATATATTATATTTTATCGAGAACTTTTTCTGCATCTGTTGAAATAATCATAAATTTCTGTAGGCTTTGTTTTTAATGTGGTCAATTATGTTGATAGTTTTCCTAATATTTATCTAACCCTGCATTCTTGGTGTAATTACCACCTGGTCATAGTGTATTATCTTTGTGATATGTTATAATCTCCTAGTTAGTATTTTATTTAAATTTTTTGTATCAATATTCAAAATTGGATTATTATTTTCTTTCTCTTTTTTTACATTTCCTGGCTTAAATATCAGCAGCATATTTATGTCATGAAAGGAATTTTGTAGGTCTCCTTTGCCTGTTTTACCAAGTATTTTATATAATATTAGAATTGTTTTTTAAAATTTTGGTAGAATTCACTTGTGAATTCATCTTCTCTTGAATATCTTTTTTTACTAGAGTATTACTTGATGGCTTGTTCAATTTCTTTTTCTAAGACAGAGTTTTTAAAGTATTCTACTTCCCCTTCTGTTAATCTGGGCAATTTCTATTTTTGCAAATATTCATTCTTTTCACTTAGATTGTTAGGTTTATTGACCTATTATTGGGTAAAACAGCTCCTAATAATTGTATTCATTTCATGTGCATTTATGGTGAATTCACCACATTTATTTTTGATACTGGTAAATTGTTTTTCTTCTATCCCTTTTTAAAATAAAATTAGTCAATGAGTTATCCATTTTAATGCTTTTTCACACAACCAGCTCTTATATTTGTTTATTTATCTAATGGCTTTCTCACTTTCAATTTTATTAATCTTTCCTTTGATTTTAGTGATTTCCAATTTGGTGTTTAACTGAGGATTTTTAATTGTTCTTTTTCTAGCTTTTTTAGTGGCATGCCCAAATAATCTGATCTTTTTCTATTTTCTTTATGTAAGCATGTAAAGATATAAATTTTCCCCCTAAGTACTGTAGCTTTAGGTGCATCCCATATATGCTGGTATCCTTTCTCATTGTTGTCAGTCTCTTTAATGAAAGTGTTGATTGTTTTTATGATTTGTCCTTTAACCCACTTATTTCTTGGGATTAGATTATGTAGTTTCCAATTTATTTTTAATCTCTCTTTCAATGGCCCTTTGTTGAATGTGTTTTTATTGTATAGTGCTCTAAAATATATGTATTTTATATCTTTGCTTTTCTGCCTTTGGTTGTATGGTTTTTATGTCCGAATACATGGTCAATCTTTGTGTTACATACCATATACTGCTCTGATAAAGGTATTTTTTTCTCTTTCCATTCAAGTTTCTCCAAAAGTTTATGATATTTAACTTTTCTAAAATTCTATTCCCATCCTTCATTTCTTTCTTGTTTATGTTTTCATTAGTTTTATCTAGTTCTGAGTAGGACTGAGTGGGGAGTCCTAAGGTTCCTCACTAGTATAGTTCTACTGTCTATTCCTTCTTATAATTCATTCAATTTTTCCTTTAAGAATCTGGATGCTATACCATTGGCTGTATATATGTTTAGTGTTAATATTACTTCATTGTCTGTGTTATCTTTTACCAAGATATAGTTTCCCAGCTTGTCTCTTTAAATTAGATCTCCTTTTGTTTTTTCAATGTCTGAAATGATGATTGCTACCTTTCCCCCTTTCTTTTACTTCAATTGAAGTATAATAGATTCTGCTCCAGTCCCCTATATTGTCTGTGTTTGAGTCACTTTTATTCAAGTATGTTTCTTGTAAAGAGTGCACTGCTGCATTCTGGTTTTTAAATCTACTCCATTATCTATTTCCATTTAATCCATGATTTCATTTCATCCTATTCTCATTCACAGTTATAATTACCAGTTGCGTATTTCCCTCTATCCTACCCATTTATCCTTCTCTCTCTCTCTCTCTCTCTGTGTGTGTGTGTGTGTGTGTGTCTCTGTGCGTCTTTCTCTCTGTCTCTCTGTCTGTCTGTCTGTTTCTCTCTCCTTTCGTCCTGTCCTTCCTCAAAAGTCTGTTTTGTTCCTGACCATTGCATCCCCCAGTCTAGTCATCTTCTAACAATCCCCTACCTTTCCTTTTCTCCCCCTCCCCTACCTTTCCTTTTCTCCCCCTCCCCTCCTACTTCCCTTTAGAACAAGATTGATTTCCATGTTGAACCATCTATATTATTCCCTCTTTAAGTCAACTTCAATGAGAACAAGTTTTAGTAATTGCCCACTACTCCTCTAATTCCCCATCCACTACAAAACTCTTCTTTTTATACCTCTTTTATGTGAAACAATTTGCCCCCCATTTCTACCTCTCCTTTTCCTCTCCTCCCAGTGCATTCTTCTTTCTCACCCACTAATTTTATTTTTTTTAAATCATCCCATCATTGCCACCTCATATCTGTGCCCTCTGTCTATATTTCCTCCTAACAGCTCTAATAATGAGAAAGATCCTAGGAGTTATTAGTACCATCTTCCCATGGAGAAATATAAACAGTTTAACCTTATTGAATCTTTTAAGATCGTTCTTTTTTGTTTTTACCTTCTGTTGAGTCTTATATTTGAAAGTAAAATTTTCTATTCAACTATGGTCTTTTCACATCAGGAATGGTTGCAAGTCCACTACTTAATTAAATATCTATTTTCCCCCTGAAGGAATATATTCATTTTTTCTAGATGGATTATTCTTATTTATAATCCTAACTGCTTTGATTTGCAGAATATCATATTTCAAGTCCTCTTTTTGTTTAACATGGTAGCTGTTAAATCTATGTGATCGTGAGTATAGTTCCACAGTATTTGAATGGTTTATGGTTGCTTGCAATATTCTCCTTCACTAGGGAGCTTTGGAAGTTGGTTACAATATTCCTGGGAGTTTCCATTTTGGGATCTCTTTCATGAACTGATCTGTGAATTCTCCACCCTGGAACTGTGATCAGGGCCCCTGCTCCCTGTGGCCACAAGTGTTTTTGCTCCTTATGACCCTGGAATTGTGCCTCAAGCTTCTGCTCTCCTGCAGTCACAAGTATCAGAACTCTTTTTTTTTGCCTTGGACCTGAGACTAGGGGCCCTGCTTCCCTATGAGTGATCACAAGCATCATTCTCTGATCTGGAACTGTGAACTACCTTTAGGTCAACAAGTACTCTTTCTACTCCTCCTCTGGAAATGCAATCCAGCACTGTGTATAGGCAATGCAACAGAGTCCTCTATTGCATGTCGACAAAAGATATCCTGTAATGTGCTTTTAACCAGTTGTCCAGACTTCTTGCTCTCTGCGTGATGAGAGCTCCTAAAACCTCAGATGCTGATGTAAGCATCCAGAAAGGCCACTTCATGAGCTTGAGGGCCAGATTTATAATTTAAAAAGAGATTTCTGAAAAACCAGATTGGGAAGAAGTACAATATTCCAGGGCAACACCTAAATTCTGAACATGAAAAAGAATGAATATCATTTATAAATATGAGTGTGGTTTTGTGTGTGTGTGTGTGTGTGTGTGTGTGTGTGTGTGTGTGTGTGTGTGTAATCATTGTCCCCTGGAGGAGAATTCAAATTTAAATAAGAGTTAGAAGGCCAGATTCATGAGCTACCTCTGTATTCCAAGTTCAACTACCCCTGACCACCTGTGATACACACTTTCCTGGGGCTTCAATTGTCTTGTGCTCCAAAATTACTTCACCTCAACCTTTCTGTTAGTTCTGCCACTCCAGACTTCAATTTGAGGCATAATTTCAAATTTGTTTGGAGAAGAATTTGGGAGAACCCCTGTTGAATCCTTCCTTTTTCTGCACTATCTTGGCTCTGCTTTCAAAGAGAGACTTTTCACACAAAATGAAATGCTTTTAATAAGTCAAAGAAGCATTTTTAAAGGCCATAACTGTGACATTTAAAGTGTATGATTTGTGACTTAGAAGGTTGCTTACAGAAATGCTAAACAAAAAAACTTCATTCAATAGGAGCAACGTTGGAAATATGAGTGGCTATTGCTGTGAGCAAAATGATGCCTGGCAAAACTTAAAACAGTATTGATACTACTATTGCTAACTAGCATTTGTATTTTGTTTTAAGGTTTGCAAAGCAAACAACTATCTCATTTTTCTTCATAATAACCCTGAGAACTAGGTGCTAGTATCATCCCTTTTTTTTTTAGGATGAAGAAACTAAGGCAAGCAGACGTTAGGTGACTTTCCTGGAATCATACATAGGAAGTGTATGATAAATTTGAACTCAGGACTTCCTGACTCCACGTTCAGTCAAGTGACTCTATACTACAGTACATTATCAAAATGGATATTAGGAAAACATTGATATTTTACAAAGCTAATGATGGCATGACCACATTAAGATAAATTTTTTAAAAATAAAAATTACATAATGAGAGAAACCCCTGATCCACCTAAAAGATATCCACCCTCAACTCTTATTTAAATTTGCATTCTCCTCCAAAGAGCAATGAATACACACACACACACACACACACACACACACACACACACACACACAAGTACACTCACATTTGTAAATAATACTGATGCTTTTTCATGTTCATAATTTTTTTTTCTTGCCCAGGAATATTGTTCTACTTCTTCCAGTCTGGTTTTTCAGAAATTTCTTTGTAATTATAAAGTCCTTCATTCACAATGTTCTTATAATTACTCATCTGATAAATTTCAATCTCTTGACTGAGTTTCTTTTCCTACAACTACAAAATAAAGCTATCATTTGTTCAAAAATAAATAACCTGTAGTGTAGCAAGATGGGAGAGAGATCTGTTATAAACTTTTCATATTCTTACTTTTCTTTTTTTATTAGTATGTATTAATCATTTTCTTTCCTATCTTGTCCTAGAGTTGTCAATTCAAACAGCGTTCCTTTTGCCCACAAATTCAATTTCCTGCATTATATTTTTCATTTTGCCTAATAGAGGGGCAATGAGTTTTGTGTTTATCCAAAGTAATCCGGCCAAGGAAGGAAAACTCTGGGGTCTTTAAAGAAGTCCTGACATAACCTTCTTGGAATCATTTCCTCAGTCCTTTCACTGATTCTACATATTCACCTGAAATCAAGTCAGTAATAATGCTGACACTAAACAATACTTTAAATATCTCATCTTAGTCCTCACCACTACTCTATGAAATATATAGTATCAGTAACATTAATCTAATTTTACAAGTGATGAAACTGAGTATCAAAAAGGTTAAACATTTTAAGCAATTTTAAAAGTTTAGTAAGTGTTAGAGCCAAGATTCCAAACAAGTTTTTCTGAAGACACTATGATACATCCTGATCATCCAGGAATGAAAGAGGAGCCCTTTGCAAATGCAAGAAAAAGAAAAGTATGTTGAACTCAGGAATCAATAAGCACTTCACTTCTGCCTGGCAATTATATTGTATATGAGGGGAAACAACATGAAATAACATTGGAAAGGTAGGTTGGAACCTAATCATGAAGTGCCTTGAATATTAGGGTTAGGAGTTAGCCATTTATCGAAAAGCAACTTTGACATATCGAATACTTTGGAGGAGAAGAGTGACAAGGACAGTCTTAAGGCTGAAAAACATTGTATTGGCAGCAGAATGAAAGATGAATTGGAACAGAGAAGGCAAAGGAGATGGAGAGATCAATTAGGAGGATACTATAACAGTACAGAGAAAGTGACAAGATTTTGAAAAGGAGTACTGACCATGTGAGTAGACAAGAAAGAGAGAATATGTGAAATGTTTTAAAAGTATAATCAGCAAAACTTGGCAACTTATGTGACAAGGGAAGGAAGAAGCAGGAGTCAAAGACAATGCTAAGATATTTAGTCAGAGGAACTAAAGATAGAGTGATAAAAACAACTCAAATGGCAAAGTAGAGAACAGAAATAGTTTTAGGAGGGACGCTGAATTTTGTTTTAGACAAATTGAACTAGGGATGAGGGAGAGAAATCCAAGTGAAAAATATCCATCATACAAATGGAAATGGGAGACCAAATTCCAAGGGAAAGATTAGATATGAATTTAAGTATTTTTAAGTCAGCTGCATAGGAAGAGAAAATTGGATTCACCAGGATAGAGGAGATCACAGCAGAGATTTGAAAGAGGAGAGAAGAGAAGGAATACCAGAACAATACACTGGGAGATATCCAAACATAGGAGATTGGAAAAGGGTCAGAAAACAGTGGGGGAACACCAAAGTGATGTCAGTATTAAATACAGGGGAAGGTATATTACTCATTTTCAGGGAACAGAGAGGAGTTAAGAGGAGGTGATGGTTAATAGTATCACATGCTACAGAAAGACCAAGGAAGATAAGGACCAAGACAAAATCTTTGAACTTAGCAACTATGAAAATATTGGTAGACTTTCATAGAACATTTTCAATCTAATGGCGGGGTTGGAAGTTAAATTGGGAAAGGAAAGAGAAGGGAGTAAGTGATGTAGTGGAGGGAATGAATTAAAATGACTCCCAGAGTTTATCAGTGAAGGGAGGAGAGATACAGAACAACCAATGTGAGTGGATAGTAGGATTAAGAAAAAGTTTTAAGGATATGAGAAAGCTAAGTATGTTGGTAATCAGAGGGAAAGGAGACAATATATAAATAGAAAATGAAGATGAGAAGAGAAAAATGAAAAAATTAAAAGGGAAAACTCCTAAAGAACATAGAATTAGATGAAATAAAAGGGGAAAAGTAGAGAATTTATCGACAGAAAAAGGTCACGTTTTCCTTTAAGACTGAAGAAGGAAAGGATAGTTAATATGTAGAGGCTTTTTAAACTGTGAAGAAGAGAGACTGAGGAAGATGAAACGATTGATGAAGGGCAGCCCTCATCTTTTCAGTTAAAAAAAATAAAGGAGTCAAAGTACTGAAGGACAGGTGGTGGTGGTTCAGATGAACATGAAGGGAAAGGTTTGAAACATTTTTCATAGGGATTATTAAAAGGAATATATAAGTGATGAATGAAAAGACATCTTTGTAGCAGTGATGTCTCAGTTGGACATGAACTGATAGTGGACCCTATGCATGTGGTTTTGTCACTTCCTCCATCAGGCTTACAGTGAGAGTGGAACAGACAAGTGATGAATGGGGCCCAAGAAGTTGCCAGGTATGAAAAGCAGAATGACAAGGAAGCAAGGGATGGGATTCAAGGACTGAAAATAGTACCATATTTAACTGGGTTAAAAATGGTTCAAGAATGTAAAGAGAAGCCACAGAAAGAGGTGATGGGGAGAAGAGGGATAGATTAAGAGTTAATAGATTATGGGAAGGATAAAGGGCTACTTCAGGAGGAATGAAGTGTTGGGAGAAGTAGAAAGAAAGGAGATCGTCAACAAACATACTTGGAACATAGTAATAAGATTGCTCACTGCTAAATAAGTATCTTTAGGATACTGTCAGCCTATGTGCTATCAGTGGACATTCTGTGTCTTTGAAAAAAGAAAGTAAAAGAGAAAAAAAATTCATTTTAGAAAAAGTCCATGAGAGGCATTGGATTCCTAGATGTGTAACTTTGCTTTCAATTCACAAACTAAAGATCTTTGGCAATTACCTTTACAATTCATATGGCATTTAAAAACACAAGGCTCAGATTGATGGACAGATTAATTCATGAATGAAAAAATATATATATATAGGTATGCTTTTGTACTCATTGTCTATTTTCTCTGAGTAAATACTCCTCTGTTCTGTAGCTTGAGCAGAGCTGTCTTCACCTCTTTGTTTCTCAGTGTATATGCTAGTGGATTAAGCACAGGTGTGAGCACAGTATAGAAAACAGCCACAATTGAGTCCACAGTGTCTTTGGAGCCTGGTCTCAGATAATTAAAGACACATGGTCCAAAGAAACAGAGGACCACAATGCAGTGGGAAGCACAGGTCTGGAAAGCTTTTTGTCTTCCCTCTGCTGTGCGGATCTTTAGGATGGCATGCACAATGGACATGTAGGAAAGGAAAATCAGGAAAAAACAACCAGAGGCCACCACCCCAATGGTAACAAAGATCACCATCTCATTGGCTGAGGTATCTGCACAGGCTAATTTGAGAATGGGAGGAGCATCACAGAAATAATTTTGGATCTGAGTGGGGCCACAGTAGGGCAGGCGGAAGGTCAGCATAGTTTGGATAGCAGAATGCACTGAACCACTGAGCCATGTACTTCCAGTTAAAAGAGCACGAGTTTTTCCACTCATCATAGTGGCATAGTGCAAGGGATGAGTGATAGCCAGGTAGCGGTCATAGGACATGACTGTGTAGAGGAAACACTCTGTGCTCCCCAGAAAATGGAAGAAATAGAGCTGAGCCACACAACTGTGAAATGAGATGGCCCCACCATCTGGGGAGAGCAGACCCATGAGTGTCTTGGGTACAGTAACAGTGGAGAACCACATGTCAATAAAGGAGAGGTTGGCCAGGAAATAGTACATGGGAGTGCGGAGGTGGGAGTCCACCTTGATCACCATCAGGATGAGGAGGTTCCCCACAAGAGTGAGTACATAGATTACTAAGAAAATTACAAATAGGACAATATCCAGTTCAGGTGCATGGGGAATCCCCATGAGGATGAATGTAGTCACAAAGCTCTGATTCTCCTTTTCCATTCAGGCAGTGGACCCCTTTCTTAAAAGAAAGAAAGAAACTACATTCACAAAGAATTCACACCACATAGAACAAAACATTTGAACTTCATGGTTGCCAAATTATATTATATTACATATATATTAGAATATATTTCATATATATATATAATCATTTTACAAATGAAGAAATTGAGTCTCAGAAAAGTTAAAGATATCACTAATAAGTTGGTGCAGCCTGGATGTGGACCTATACCTTCTGACTTTAAGTTCAGTGCTCTATCAACTAAGCAGAAAGAATGGGCAAATTGGGAAAAATAGGAGAAAAGGCCAACCTAGCTGCATAGATGAACTTGTCAGAGGGAACAAATAAATTGTATCACCAATGTTTGTTTTCTAATCCTGTAGGAACCAATCTCATTTCTGACTTTCCTTACTAAATCATAGCAGATCTCATCAAACACAGCCCAGAATAATCTGATAACTGGAATTAAAGAAGTTCCTAAAGGAATTAAAGAACTTAGACTTATTACATGAGTTTGTGCATGTGCACAAGTGTTTATGTATATGCATGTGTTTAGAAATTACTATCTTGTCTATGTAGAATACAAAATTCTCAAGAAGAAATGGAAGTTCTGTTAAAGCTGGCACTACTGTACATTGTTGTGAACATAAAATGTCCCGAGTGCCTAGTAAAGTGCCTTCATTTAGTAGGTTTGTAATAAATATTTCTTCAGTTAAGTGAATGTGATGTGGTCCTCTGTGAACAGTGGGGTATTGGCCCAAGGACACCCAGATAACTAATAATAAAAAATAAATTCTGCATATCTTAATTGGATAAAAAAAGGAAGGAATTCTTAGAAACCAGAACATCTAATAAGTGCTGGAAGCTCACCTCTTTCTGATGTGAATCTTCTAGACTTTTTTAGAGTCTTCACTACTCGTTGACCTGAAAGGAATACTAGATCATGTGGAATTGTTCAAAGAGAAAACACACCCATTTCCAGTGCAGGAAAAAGGGTTACTCATTGTTCATGTATAATTAAACAAGGAAAGGAAGGAGAGGAAATGGGCCAGGAGAGAAAGAATAAGAACTTAAATTGGTGTACAGGCCCTGGGGAAGGGATTGCACTCTCGATCCCAAAGCTCTCTGCTCAACAGGAAAACAAAAGGCAAAACATTTGCTTTCAAATGTGAATATGGGTCTGTTCTTCATGTAGCATATTTGCATATGCACATATTTTATGTCAGAACCTCATAAGAAGGATCACCATTATCTGTTAGTCTCTGAAATCTGTAGGGCTAGAAGCATTTAAGGAATTTTTTTTTCTAAAATTGATTTTAAAGTGTTTCTTGAATGATCATCTCTATCCCTAAGGGCATTCTTTATTCTCTGTTGTGGTTTCCTTATTCCTACTCAATTTTCTAAGGGTTATTTGTAACTCATTCACCAGTGATTATAATTTACTCAATGATTCTCACCAGAGGTTGAGGAGTACACTACAGAATTACTGCTAGGTGTGAATTCATAAATAAGGAAACACTTTTTGTCTGAATAGAATAAATATTATATACACATATGCATCAGTGCTCGGGGCCGGTCCCCGAGCCTTCACCTGGTCGCTTACCGTTCCAGTAAGCCTACCAATTTCCTGGTCTTCAGACATCTCTGGCCCCTCCTGTGGGGGAGGGGAATGACCAAACAGAGCACCCGAGGAGGCTGCTTGATTTCACTTTATTCCATTGCTTACATCTTACATCAGTCCTCTCGACCTTCCCTTGTTCCCCCTTATATCCCCTGCCCAAGCTCCTCCCATTACATCACCATCTCATGACTATTCCAGTAAGTGAGGAAGCTTATCTTGTTCCTGCAGCTAGTTCCTGGGTTCCCAGGCTCACTTGTTACTTTACTGTATGGGACATCAGTATCTGCGGGAACATCAGGTTCCAGGGTCACATAGAGCTTCTGCCAGGGTGTGAGTCAGCACCTTTCCCACGGGAACAGTCTTTGCCTCTGACTTGCACCCCCTGGGACCCTCTGGGTCCCTTACACATCAGTATTTTCAAATTTAAGAAAGTATGTTATTAATGAAATGGAAATTCATTTCAAAGTGGTCTGAATTCTTTTCATTATTTTTCTCAATCAATTTACACTGATAGGACAACTAATGTGAAAGGGGCTTCAATTTTTAAAACGTTATATAATCATAGATTCAGAGCAGAAAGAGATCTTTGAAGATATTTGTTCCAACTTTCTTATTTTACAGATTGGGAAACTGAGGCTCAGATTGATGATTTAATGTGCCTGTGATCACACAGCTAATGTCTAAAATATGACTCAAACCCAGTGTTTCTGACTCACAGATCTTTATTCTATGCCTTAGTTTTTAAAAGAGATCCATGGCTGGTTTTATTCCTATTTGGAATGTATTCCTTAACTCTACATTTTGATCCTGAGAGGGGTATAACTAGATGATTTCCAATTTGATTCATGTGAATTCAATTGAAAATATTTATTAAACTCATTGTCTGACAGACACTGTGAAAGAAAATAGACCCCCCCCAAAAAAAAAACTCCAAGAAAAACAAAACTTAACAAAAGGATGCTTTGACTCACATTCATATTCCATCAACTCTTTCTCTTAAGATGGATAGCATTTTTCATTATACACTATTGTTGTCATTGTGTGGAATCTTCTTCTGATTCTGTTCACATGACTTTGCAGCAGTTCATATAAGTCTTCCCAGGTTTTACTGAAACCATTCTGCTCATTTTTTCTTGGAACACAATTATATACCACAACTTCTTCAGTCATTAACAACTGATGAATATCCCCCCAATTTCCAATTCCAACATAAAAAGAGCTGCTATTAGTATTTTTGTACTTATGGGACCTTTACCTTTTTATAAAAAATCTCTTTGATATATAGAACCAGTCGCAGTATTTCTGGGTAAACAGGTAAACACAATTTCATAGCACTTTGGGCATTATTCAAAATTACTTTCCAGAATGGTTGGAACAACTCTACCAACAGTTTTCTTCTCATTTTTCCCACATCCTCTCCAACCTTTGTCATTTTTCCCATATTAGCCAATCTGATAGGTTTGAGGTGGTACCTCAAAGTTGTTTTAATTTTATTTCTCTAATCAACAGTGATTTGGAGCATTTTTTTATATGACTATAAATAGATTTCATTTCTTCTTCTTTTTTTTTTTTGCATGTAAGTGCCTTGCCCAGGGTCTGAAACTGGATTTGAATTCATCTTCTCCTGACTTGAAAGTCAGTTCTCTATCCATTGCATAGGTAGCCACCCTGATTTCTCCTTAGGAAAACTTCCTGTTCATATTTTTTGATCATTTATCAACTGGGGAATGACTCATGTTCTTATAAATTTGACTCAGTTCCTTATATCTTTGAAAAATGAGGTCTTTATCAGGTAAAGATGCTTTAATTTTTTCCTTATTTTCCTCATTTCTTTCTAATCTTGGCTGTATTGCTTTTGTTTGTATAAAAGGTTTTATAATTTAATGTAATAAAAAATATCTATTTTACATTCTGTAATGCTCTCTCTCTCTTGTTTGGTCATAAATTCTTCCCTTATCCATGGGTTTAGCAGGTAAAATATTCCATGCTCCCTTAATTCATTTTTTTGTGTAACTCTGTATGTCCAAATTCATTTTGACCTTCTCTTGGAAGACAGTGGGAGATGTAGGTATATATGTAGTATCTGCCAAACTGGTTTCCAGTTTTCTCAGCAATTTTTGTCTAATAATGAACTGTTGTCCCAAAAGCTTGCATCTTGCATCTTGGAGATTATCAAACATAAGATTGGTATGGTCATTTACTGCTATGATTTCTGTACCTAAACTATTCTACTGACCAACCAATTAGTCTTAGCCAGTGCCAGATTGTTTTCATGATTAATGCTTTCTAATACAGTTTGAAGTCTAGTAATTAGAGAACATCTTCACATTTTTTCAGTAATTTCCTTGAGACCCTTGACCTTATATTTCTAGATGAATTTTGGTTTTTTTTTTTTCCATCTCTGTTACATCTTTTTTGGTAGTTTGATTGGTATGGCAATGAATAAGTAAATTAATTTAGGTGGAATTGTCATTCTTATTCTATTTGCTCAATCTACTCATGAGTAGCTTATATTTTTCCAATTGCTTACATCTGACTTTATTTATGTGAAAAGCATTGTAACATGTTTACGTAGTTCCTGGTCTGCTTCTCTTGGCAGACAGACTCCCAAGTACTTTGTATTGTCTTAAATTCAATTTCTCTTCCTACTTTTTCTTGCTAGACCTTGTTGGTAATTATAGAGAAATGCTGATGATTTCCACAGGTTTACTTATATCTTCCAGCTTTGCTGATGTTTTCATCATTTGAACTAGGTTTTGTTGTGGTGGTTGTTGTCCATTCTCTACGATTGTTCAAGTGTTCTATCATGTATGACTCTTCATGACCCTGCTCTTCATGGATTCTCTTGGCAAAGATACTGGAGTGATTTGCCAAGTCCTCCTCCAAAGGATTAAAGCAGAGTGACTTGCTCAGGGTCACTCAGCTAGGAAGTGTCTGAGGCCAGATTTTTGACTCAGCTCTTGATTTCAGGCCAGTGCTCTGTCCACTGAGTCACCTCACAACTTCTCTGAAATTTTCTAAGGACATCTACATATTGCTTCCAGAGAGTGATAGTTTTGTTTCCCGATGGATTTTTCAAATTCTTTCAATTGTTTGTTAATCTTTTCCCATTGTTATAGCTAGCATTTCTAGTAAAATATTGAATAATAGTGGTGATAATGGCATCCTTGCCTCACCTCTCATCTTGTTGGGAAGATTTCTAGTTTATTTATGTTACAGACAATGCTGGTTTTAGATGGTACTTACCATTTAAAGGAAATCCCCATTTATTCTTATGCTTTCTAGTATTTTCAATGTAAATAAGTATTGTATTTTATCAAGAACTTTTTCTGCATCTGTTGAAATAATCATACAATTTGTGTTGGCTTTGTTGTTAATGTGATCAATTATGTTGATAGTTTTCCTAATATTGCTGTAACCCTGTGTTCTTGGTACAATTATCACCTGGTCATAGTGTATTATCTTTGTGATATGTTAAAATCTCCTAGTTAGTATTTAATTTAAATTTTTTGCATCAGTATTCAAAATTGGATTATTATTTTCTTTTTCTGCTTTTACACTTTCTGGCTTAGATATCAGCAGCATATTTATGTAATGAAAGGAATTTTGTAGGTCTCCTTTCCCTATTTTTCCAAGTATTTTATTTAATATTAGAATTGTTTTTTAAAATTTTGGTAGAATTCAATTGTGAATTCATCTTCTCTTGAATATCTTTTTTTTTTTTTAGTAGAGAATTACTTGATGGCTTGTTCAATTTCTTTTTCTAAGACAGAAATTTTAAAGTATTCTTCTTCCCCTTCTTTTAATCTGGGCAATTTCTATTTTTGCAAATAGTTGTGCGTTTCACTTAGATTGTTAGGTTTATTGACCTATTATTGGGCAAAACAGCTCCTAAAAATTGCATCAGTTTCATCTGCATTTGTGGTGAATTCACCATCTTTGTTTTTCATACTGGTAAATTGTTTTTCTTCTATCCCTTTTTAAAATAAAATTAGTCAATGAGTTATCCATTTTAATGCTTTTTCACAAAACCAGCTCTTATTTTTGTTTAATTATCTAATGGTTTTCTCACTTTCAATTTTATTAATCTCTCCTTTGATTTTAGTGATTTCCAATTTGGTGTTTAACTGAGGATTGTTAATTGTTCTTTTTCTAGCTTTTTTAGTGGCATGCAAATATTCTGATCTTTTTCTATTTTATTGATGTAAACATTTAAAGATATAAATTTTTCCCCTAAGTACTGTAGCTTTAGGTGCATCCCATATATGCTGGTATATTTTCTCATTGTTGTCAGTCTCTTTAATGAAAATATTGATTGTTTCTATGATTTGTCCTTTAACCCACTTATTTTTTGGGATTAGATTATGTAGTTTCCAATTTATTTTTAATCTCTCTTTCAATGGCCCTTTATTGAATGTATTTTCATTGTATAGTGCTTTAAAAATTATGTATTTTATATCTTTGATTTTTTGCATTTGGTTGTACCATTTTTATATCCTAATACATGGTCAATCTTTGTGTTATGTGCCATATACTGCTCAGAGAAAGGTATTTTTTTTCCTCTTTCCATTCAAGTTTCTCCAAAGGTTTATGATACTTAACTTTTCTAAAATTCTATTCCCATCCTTAATTTCTTTCTTGCTTATGTTTTGATCAGTTTTATCTAGTCCTGAGTAGGACTGAGTGGGGAGTCCTAAGGTTCCTCACTAGTATAGTTCTACTGTCTATTCCTTCTTTTAATTCATTCAATTTTTTCCTTTAAGAATTTGGATGGGGGGGCGGAGCCAAGATGGCTGAGTAGAAAGATGCAAATACACATAGCTCCGAACCCACAACCCATACAACATCGGTGTAAAGTAACTCACGGCGAATTCTGGAGCAGTGAGGCCACAGAACAGTGGAGCGAAGGAGATTTCTTTTCCAGAGGGACCTGCAAACCTCTCACAAAAGGTCCGTCATGCTGCAGACGCAGAGCCCAGCCCAGCCCAGACCTGCTGCAGCCGCGGCACCAAGAGGAACAGACTCGAGCAGGCTTCAGGGACGGGATCTCCAGTGGCCGCACAAGTCCCTCCACCCACAGGTGACGGGGGTCAGTGAGAGAGTCTCTTTGGCTGGTCGAGAGGGGAGTGGGGTGCCCCCATGGCTCGGGCCCCCTCGGGAGGCAGAAGCTGAGGGGCGGCAGCAGACCGGGGCTCCCCTGGCGGGCAGGAGCCTGGTTCCATTGTTGAAGGTCTGTGCATAAACCCCCTGAGGGAAATGAGCCTGAGAGGCGGCCCTGCCCCTACCTGAGCACCTGAACTTAATCTCACAGAGAATAGCAGCCCTGCCCCCGCCAAAAGCCCTGAGGCTGGAAGCAGCATTTGAATCTCAGACCCCAAACGCTGGCTGGGAGGATCAGGATGCGAGGTGGGTGTGAGGAGAATATTCAGAGGTCAAGTCACTGGCTGGGAAAATGCCCAGAAAAGGGAAAAGAAATAAGACTATAGAAGGTTACTTTCTAGGTGAACAGGCTTTTCCTCCCTGCCTTTCTGATGAGGAAGAACAATGCTTACCATCAGGCAAAGACACAGAAATCAAGGCTTCTGTGTCCCAGCCCACTCAATGGGCTCAGGCCATGGAAGAGTTCAAAAAAAATTTTGAAAATCAAGTTAGAGAGGTGGAGGAAAAGCTGGGAAGAGAAATGAGAGACATGAAGTCAAAGCATGAACAGCAGGTCAGCTCTCTGCTAAAGGAGACCCAAAAAAATGTTAAAGAAAATAACACCTTGAAAAATAGGCTAACTCAATTGGCAAAAGAGGTTCAAGAAGCCAATGAGGAGAAGAATGCTTTCAAAAGCAGAATTAGCCAGATGAAAAAGGAGATTCAAAAGCTCACTGAAGAAAATAGTTCTTTCAATATTAGAATGGAACAGATGGAGGCTAATGACTTTGTGAGAAAGCAAGATATCACAATACAAAACCAAAAGAATGGAAAAATGGAAGATAATATGAAATATCTCATTGGAAAAACAACTGACCTGGAAAATAGATCCAGGAGAGACAATTTAAAAATTATGGGACTACCTGAAAGCCATGATCAAAAAAAGAGCCTAGACATCATCTTTCATGAAATTATCAAGGAAAACTTCCCTGAGATTCTAGAACCAGAGGGCAAAATAAGTATTCAAGGAATCCACAGAACACCGCCTGAAAGAGATCCAAAAAGAGAAACTCCTAGGAACATTGTGGCCAAATTCCAGAGTTCCCAGGTCAAGGAGAAAATATTGCAAGCAGCTAGAAAGAAACAATTCAAGTACTGTGGAAATACAATCAGGATAACACAAGATCTAGCACCCTCTACATTAAGGGATCAAAGGGCATAGAATAGGATATTCCAGAAGTCAAAGGAAGTAGGACTAAAACCAAGAATCACCTACCCAGCAAAACTGAGTATAATACTTCAGGGGAAAAATTGGTCTTTCAATGAAATAGAGAATTTTCAAGCATTCTTGATGAAAAGACCAGAGCTGAAAAGAAAATTTGATTTTCAAACACAAGAATGAAGAGAAGCATGAAAAGGTAAACAGCAAAGAGAAGTCATAAGGGACTTACTAAAGTTGAACTGTTTACATTCCTACATGGAAAGACAATATTTGTAACTCTTGAAACTTTTCAGTATCTGGTTACTGGGTGGGATTACACACACACACATGTACACATGCACACACACATAGAGACAGAGTGCACAGAATGAATTGAAGAGGATGGGATCATATCTTTAAAAAAATGAAATCAAGCAGTGAGAGAGAAATATATTGGGAGGAAAAAGGGAGAAATTGAATGGGGCAAATTATCTCTCATAAAAGAGGCAAGCAAAAGACTCATTAGTGGAGGGATAAAGAGGGGAGGTGAGAGAAAAACATGAAGTCTACTCTCATCACATTCCACTAAAGGAAAGAATAAAATGCACACTCATTTTGGTATGAAAACCTATCTTACAATACAGGAAAGTGGGGGATAAGGGGATAAGCAGGGTGGGGGGATGACAGAAGGGAGGGCATGGGTAGGAGGGAGCAATTTGAGGTTGACACTCATGGGGAGGGATAGGATCAAAAGAGAATAGAAGTAATGGGGGACAGGATAGAATGGAGGAAAATATAGTTAGTCTTATACAACACAACTATTATGGAAGTCATTTGCAAAACTACACAGATTTAGCCTATATTGAATTGCTTGCCTTCCAAAGGGAAGGGGTGGAGAGGGAGGGAGGTAAAGAAGTTGGAACTCAAAGTGTTAGGATCAACTGTCGAGTAATGTTCTTGCCACTAGGAAACAAGAAATATAGGTAAAGGGGTATAGAAAGCTATTTGGCCCTACAGGACAAAAGAGAAGACGGAGACAAGGGCAGAGAGGGATGATAGAAGAGGGAGAGCAGATTGGTCATAGGGGCAATTAGAATGCTTGGTGTTTGGGGGGGGAGGGGATAAAAGGGGAGAAAATGTGTAACCCAAAATTTTGTGAAAATGAAGGTTAAAAGTTAAATAAATAAATTTAATATATAAAAAAAAAGAATTTGGACGCTATACCATTGGCTGTATACATGTTTAGTATTTATCCATGAGTTCATTTCATCCTATTAACATTCACAGTTATAATTACTATTTGCCTCCATCTCATTCCCCTACCCATTTATCCTTCTCTCTCTCTCTCTCTCTCTCTCTCTGTCTGTCTCCTTCCTTTCATCCTGTCCTTCCTCAAAAGTCTGTTTCGCTCCTAACCATTGCATCCCCCAGTCTGGTCACCTTCTATCTATCCCCTACCCTTCCTTTTCTCCCCCTCCCCTCCCACTTCCCTTTAGAACAAGATTGATTTCCATATTGAACCATCTATATTATTCCCTCTTTAAGTCAACTTCATTGAGAATAAGTTTTAGTCATTGTCCACTACTCCTCCAATTCCCCCTCCATCACAAAAGCTCTTCTTTTTTATACCTCTTTTATATGAAATAATTTGCCCCCCCCCCCAGTTTTTCAGTGAAGGGAGGAGAGATACAGAACAATCAACATGAGTGGATAGTAGGATTAAGGAAAGGTTTAAGGATATGAGAAAGCTAAGCACGTTTGTATTCAGAGGGAAAGGAGACAACATATAAACAGACAAGGAAGATAAGAGAAAAATGGAAAAATTAAAAGGGAAAACTCCTAAAGAATGTAGAATTAAATGAAACAAAAGGGGACAAGTGGGGAATTTATAATTGATAGAAAACTGAAGAAGGAAAGGATAGTTAATATATAGAGGCTTTTTAAAGTGTGAAGAAGAGAGACTGAGGAAGATGAAACAGTTGATGAAGGATAGCCCTCATCTTTTCAGTAAAAAAATAAATAAAGGAGTCAAAGTACTGAAGAACAGGTGGTTGGTGGTTCAGACTGTGAACACGAAGGGAAAGGTTTGAAACATCTTTCATAGGGATTATTGAAAGGAATACAGAAGTGATGAATGAAAAGACATCTATATAGCAATGATGTCTCAGTTGGACATGAATTGTTAGTGGACCCTATGCATG
This sequence comes from Notamacropus eugenii, assembly GCF_028372415.1. Lineage (NCBI taxonomy): Eukaryota > Metazoa > Chordata > Mammalia > Diprotodontia > Macropodidae > Notamacropus > Notamacropus eugenii. The sequence goes on from NC_092876.1 coordinate 273,077,627, forward strand.
TGGTTTTGTGACTTCCTCCATCAGGCTTCCATTGAGAGTGTAACAGACAAGTGATGAATGTGGCTCAAGAAGTTGCCAGGTATGAAAAGCAGAATGACAAGGAAGCAAGGGATGGGATTCAAGAACGAAAACAGTACCATATTTAACTGGGTTAAAAATGGTTCAAGAATGTAAAGGGAAGCCACAGAAAGAGGTGATGAGGAGAAGAGGGATAGATTAAAAAGTTAATAGATTATGGGAAGGATGAAGGGCTACTTCAGGACGAATGAAGTGGTGGGAGAAGTAGAAAGAAGGGAGATTGTCAACAAACTCATTTGGAATACAATTATATGTTTGCTGAATGGTTAGTTAAGTGCTGTTAGGATATTGACAGCGGATGCACTATAAGTGGACATTCTGTGTCTTTGAAAAAAGAAAGTAAAAAGAAAAAACTTTTTTTAGAAAATGTTGGATTCCTAGACATTGGATTCCCAGATGTATAAATTTGCTTTCAATACACAAACTAAAGATCTTTGACAAGTGCCTTTGTAATTCATACAATATTTAAAAACACAGGGCTCAAATTGATGGATATATTTAATCATGAATGAAAAAATACATGCATACATACATATACATATATATACATATATATGTATAGGCATACTTTTTTCCCATTGTCTATATTCTCTGAGCAAATACTCCTCTGTTCTGTAGCTTGAGCAGAGCTGTCTTCACCTCTTTGTTTCTCAGTGTATACACCAGTGGATTCAGCACAGGTGTGAGCACAGTATAGAAAACAGCCACAATTCCATCTACAGCACCTTTGGAGCCTGGTCTCAGGTAAATAAAGACACATGGCCCAAAGAAACAGAGGACCACAATGCAGTGGGAAGCACAGGTCTGGAAAGCTTTTTGTCTTCCCTCTGCTGTGCGGATCTTTAGGATGGCATGCACAATGGACATATAAGAAAGAAAAATCAGGAAAAAACAACCAGAGGCCACCACCCCAATGTTGACAAAGATCACAATCTCGTTGGCTGAGGTATCTGCACAGGCTAATTTGAGAATGGGAGGAGCATCACAGAAATAATGTTGGATCTCATTGGGGCCGCAGTAGGGCAGGCGGAAGGTCAGCATAGTTTGGATAGCAGAATGCACTGAACCACTGAGCCATGTACTTCCAGTTAAAAGAACACAAGTTTTCCCATTCATCATAGTGGCATAGTGCAAGGGATGAGTGATAGCCAGGTAGCGGTCATAGGACATGACTGTGTAGAGGAAACACTCTGTGCTCCCCAGAACATGGAAGAAATAGAGCTGAGCCACACAACTGTGAAATGAGATGGCCCCACCATCTGGGGAGAGCAGACCCATGAGTATCTTGGGTACAGTAACAGTGGAGAACCACATGTCAATAAAGGAGAGGTTGGCCAGGAAATAGTACATGGGAGTGCGGAGGTGGGAGTCCACCTTGATCACCATCAGGATGAGGAGGTTCCCCACAAGAGTGAGTACATAGATTACTAAGAAAATTACAAATAGGACAATATCCAGTTCAGGTGCATGGGGAATCCCCATGAGGATGAATGTAGTCACAAAGCTCTGATTCTCCTTTCCCATCCAGGCAGTGGACCCCTTTCTTAAAGGAAAAGAAAGAAACTATATTCACCAAGATTTCCCACCACATAGAACAAAACATTTGAACTACATGGATGCCAAAGTTTACAAAATCCCTGAACAGGAAGGTTATCAGTGCTGGATGAAGGATGATGGTACCTTCATAGCCAAATATACATTTACATTTGGACAAGGAAAGTAAAATGAAACTTATCTTTATATCATGATTGATAGACTAAGAACTCAAAGACACCAAGACAAAATAAAGTGTGTTTTCTACTGGGCAGGGTGGGGGTTGACCACACACTTCTAAAAATCACAAAATCTGACACAACTTCTGTGTCCTATATTTAGCAGTGAAACATCTTTGACTATCACTGCAGTAAACTCTCACCTCCTTGCCTCTCTATATTTGTCATTCCAGTTGCCAGGGGAGTATCTGTCAGCCATGTAACATTGTGGCTTCTCAAACTGCCTCACAAGCATGTCTTGAATGTAGAATCAACCCAGTCCAATCAGTATCAAATTAGAGACACGCAGAATGTCACATTTGGAAGGGCCAACTGAGGCACCCAGTTCAACTCCCTCACTTTACAGAGGGAACACAAAGTCAGAGACATGATCTTCTTTCTCAGGGTCCCTTTGGAAATTAATAGTATAGATGGGACCAGAAATCAGAACTCACTCCTGACAGTCCTATGTCCTTTCTGCCTAACCAACAATGATTGATTCACTAAAATCAGTGCTCACTTTTTCAGTTCAGCATTTGTTTCCTAAATTTTCCTGCCTGAGATGAGAGAAATAGACCTGAAGAGTATGTAAGAATATGTAACAGTTCTGTTTTTGCAGTTGTCAGAGGGCATTCAGATATCCAGGAAAAAATATGGATACTTAAATAGGAAAGAAGGGGAACAGACAACATGTGGATCTCTGGTATGAAGTTGTATTCTGAACTGCTAAACAGACAAAACTGAAAATGGGTCATCAATATGAGGAATGAGAATTTAAAATTCATCCAGAATTTTAAACCAGCCTCATTTTGTTGCTAGAATCTCTATTAGTAGCGCAGTATGAATAATAAATGGAGGTTTCTCATCGGAAAATGAGCTAAGCTTCATGGCTGGGGAATAATAGCCATCCGTTACATCACCATAGTGGTTTACAGTTTACAAAGCACTTTCAACAGTCCTTGATTTCACTTGATCTTTATTATCACAGGAGGCAGAACTAGTATTGTAATCATTTTACAAATAAGGAAGCTGAGTCTCAGAAAAGTTAGATATATGGCAAATAATCTGGAGCATACAGGCTGTGGACCCATACCTTCTAACTACAATTTCAGTACTCTTATCAATTATACTTTGCCAAAAGATAAACTTTGCCAAAAAATCAGGAAAAGTAGGAGAAAAGACTACCCTAGTTGCATAGAAGAACCTGACAGTGGGAACAAATATATTCCATCTGGATTATTTGTTTTCTAATCCTGCAGGAACCAATCTCATTTCCGACTTTCCTTACAAAATCATAGATGATTCCATCAAGCACAGCTCAGAGTAGTCTGATAACTTGATTAAGGAGGAATTTCCTACAACGTAGATTTATTGTGTGTGTGTGTGTGTGTGTATGTGTGTACACATGCATATATTCATATGTACATGGATGTGTTTGGGAATTACTATCTTGTCCGTGTAGAATACAAGGTCCTCAAGAAGAAATGAAAGCTCTGTTAAAGCTGGGACTACTATTCATTGTTGTGAACATAAAAATGTCCCTAGTGCCTAGTAAAGTGCCATGCATTTAATAGGTATGTAATAAATATTTCTTCAATTAACTGAATGTGATTTGGTCCTCTATGTAACTAATAATAAAAAAAAAATTCTGCATATCTTTATGGGGAAAACCATCTAATAAGTGTTGGGAACTCACCTCTTTTTGATGTGAATTGTCTAGACTTTTCTAGAGTCTTCACTACTTATCTGCCTGAAAGAAATGCAAGATCATGTGGAATTGTTCAAAGAGAAAACACATCCATTTCCATCCAAAGGGTTATTCATTGTTAAAACAAGATTAAACAAAGAGAGGAAGGAGAGGAAATGGGCCAGGAGAGAAAGAATAAGAACTTAAATTGGTGTAAAGGCCCTGGGGGAAGGGATTGCACTCTGAATCCCAAAGCTCCCTGCTCAACAGGAAAACAAACGGCAAAACAACTGAGAATCTGTTTTCAAATGTGAATATGGGTCTGTTGTTCATATTACATCTTATGATAAACATGATATTTTATGTCATAACCTCACAAGAAGGAGCCATCATTATCTCTTAATTTCTGAAATCTGGAAGTCTAGAAGCATTTAAAGAAATTTTTTTCTGAAATTTATTTTAAAATATTTCTTGAGTGAATTGAAAGGTAGCAAATATCATCTCCATCCCTAAGGGCATTCTTTATTCCGTTTTGTGGTTCTAATTACTTTTCCTGATTCCTACTTAAGTTTCTAAAGGTTATTTATAACTCATTCACCAGTGACTATAATTTAGCTTAATGATTCTCACCTGAGGTTAAGGAATAGGCTACAAAATTATTACTAGATGTGAATTCATAGATAAGGAAACACTTTTTGTGTGAACAGAATAAATGTTATATACACATGTGCATCACTATTTTCAAATTTGACAAATTATGTTATTAATGAAATGGAAATTCATATCTGAATTCTTTTTGTTATTATTAATTTTATCAATCAATTTACACTGATAGGTGTGTGTGTGTGTGTGTGTGTGTGTGTGTGTGTTCATCCTCTGTTGCCAAAGAAGACCATGCCATCAGAGAAATAATGACATGACTTGCACTTGACTTTGTTTTAAGTAAGGGAGGGCTGTGCAGGTCACCAGCCTCACCTCTCTCCAGAATTCAGTGACCAAATATATTCATCAGGATGACTGGAGATGACCAAGGATGAGGCAATTAAGGTTAAGTGACTTGACAAGGTCACACAGCTAGTGAGTGTCAAGTGTCTGAGGTGAGATTTGAACTCAGGTCCTCCTGACTCCTACACTGGTGCTCTATCCACTGCACCATCTAGCTGCCTGGCACTGATAGGACAACTAATGTGAAAGGGGCTTCATTTATTTTAACATCATATAATCACAGATTTAGAGCAGAAAGGGATCTTTGAGGATATTTGGTCCAATTTTATTCTTTTACAAATTGGGAAACTGAGGCTCAGAGAGGTGATTTGCTATGCCTATGGTCACACAGCTTATGTCTAAAGCAGGATATGCATTTCTCTTTTTATTAGTGATTTCGAACATTATCTCATTTTGTTAATGCTTTTTTATTCGTCTCATGAAAATTATTAACTGTTTACCATTGACTAGTTATGTATTGGGATATTTTGGAAGGGCAAAGGTAGAGAAAGAGAGAGAGAGAGAGAGAGATGCTAATTATTTATATATATAGACATATATTGTATATGAAAGCATTTTCAGAGAAAATTGATATAAATTTTTTCCCATTTGACTTCTTCCCTTCTTATACTGGATATATTAATATTGTTTGTGCAGAAATTTTCAGTTTCATGTGATTTGTTACTTGTTTTATCATTTATAATTCCTTATATTCCTTTTAGTCAAGGGCAACTCTCCTACTCGTAGCTTTGAAAGACATGTCATCTGCTTTTCTTCTAATTTTTATATTGTAGAATATATATGTCGCATGTGGTAGAAGGTTTGTAGCTAAGCTTAATTTTAACCTATAATAACAATTTAAATGGAAAGATCTTTTTCATTCATTAATAGGCCCATGTGACCTGCTTGAATCACCTAGAGGCCTAAGTCACATGTGATGGGAGGAGCTTATGGAACAGGTAGGCACAGTTACAGTAGAGAATTATGCTTTAGTGAAGGAGAGGTTAGTCAGGAAGTACTACTTTGGGAATACAGAGGTGAGAGTCTCCTTTAATTGCCAGCAAAATGAGGAGATTCATCACCTCTGGGTGCATAGACCACCGAGAAGATCTGAAATAAGGCACTGTATATTTCAAATGGATGAGGAATCCTCATGAGGATGAATATGGTCAGAAAGCTCTGATTTTTCCTTTCCATTTAGACAATGAATTCCTTACCTAAAGAAGATGGAAACATCACTATAAAAAGATGTAGCATATCATTGTTGTTGTTTATCTTTCATTCTGGAAGAGGACCATGACATCAAGAAAGTGATTCCATGACTTGCAAGTAAATTGGATTTAAATGAGGGAGGGAGGACTGTGCAAAGTCATCAGCCTGGTTTATTTCTTCAAAGCTATCTGGGTCAAGTGATAAGATATAGATCAGGATGACTGGAGGTGGCCCCCTCTCAGGAGGAAAGTGGAGCAAAGAAGGGATCAAGGAATAATTAAGCAAAATATGACTAATGAAAAAATAGAAGAGAAAGTGAAACATCATATAAGAAAAACAAGAGATTTGGAGAATAGCACAAGAAGAGAAAACAAAAATAACTGGACTAGCTGAAAGTTATGCTCACAAAAAGAATCTTGATGGAATAATAGAAGAAATAATTTTTAAAAATTGTCCTGAAGCATTAGAACAAGGAGGTGGGGAGGGTTTAGTAGAAACAGAAAAAAAAAAATCAATCAATCACCAATAAAAAAAGATCCTATGAGGAGAATGTATAAGAATATCTTAGTCAAATTCAGAAACCCCCAGCTCAAACATAAAATATTAAAATCAACAAGAATAAAACAATTTAAATATGATGGTGCCACAACTAGAAGCACACAAGACCTAACAGTATAGACATTAAAGGACTTCAGGTCTTGGAAAACTATACATTAAAGAGCAAAAGAACTGGGGCTCCAGCTGAAAATACCACCCCCAACAAAGTTAAGTATAATTTTGAATGAAAAAATAGACATTTAGTCAACTGTCAGACTTTCAAGACTTTGTTAAAAAAAATCTGAACTTAGAAGATTTGACATATAAGAATCAAGAAAAATATAAGGTACAAACCAAGGACTAATAATAAGAGATTCAACAAAGATAGATCATTTCCTTTTTATATATGTAAGATATATGTCTAAGATTTCTATTTTCCCTTCTGGTTCCAGAATATAAGGGCAGTTTTCCTTGATAATTTCATGAAAGATGATGTCTAGGCTCTATTTTTGATCATGGCTTTCAGGTAGTCCCATAATTTTTAAATTTTCTCTCCTGGATATATTTTTCAAGTCAGTTGTTTTTCCAATGAGATATTTCACATTGTCTTCTATTTTTTTTTTCTTTTGGTTTTGTTTTATAATTTCTTGGTTTCTCATAAAGTCATTAGCTTCCATCTGACCCATTCTAATTTTTAATGAATGATTTTGCTCAGTGAGCTTTTGAACCCTCTTTTCCATTTGACCAGTTCTGCTTTGTAAAGCATTCTTCTTCTCATTGGCTTTTTGGGCCTCTTTTGTCATTTGTGTTAGTCTATTTTTAAAGGTTTTACTTTCTTCAGGATTTTTTTGGGTCTCCTTTAGCTGACACACTGTGAACTCCTTTTTCCTGATTTTCTTGCATTGCTCTCATTTCTCTTCTCTATTCTTCCTCCACTTCTCTTTCTTGATTTTCAAAATCCTTTTTGAGCTCTTCCATTGCCTGAGACCATAGCATATTTATTTTGGAGATTTTGGATGCAGAAGTCTTGACTTTGATATTTTCCTCTGATGGTATGAATTGTTCTTCCTCATCTGAAAGGATGAAAGAAAATACCTGTTCACCAAGAAAGTAACTTCTATAGTCTTATTTTTTCCCCCTTTTTGGGCATTTTCTCAGGCAGTTACCTGACTTTTGAGTCCTTTGTCAAGAGGAGATTATACTCTGGGGACCTGTAAGTTCTCAGTTACTGCAAGGTGGCACAATCAAGGGAGAGAAGTAAACTCCTCTCCTGGCCTGCACTGTGGTCTGGGAGTAACCTAAAGCTTTTCTGCCCAGGATCTGTGAGTAGGATTCCTTGTCCAGAACCTCCATCAGCCAGTGCTTCTCCTCACCCCAGTTGTGCCACTCAGGGCTGAGATTTAGATCAGCTGCTCAATTCCCACAGGGTTTTTAGGACAGGGGGCTCCCAAAATGGATGCTGCTGCCGCTGCCTAGGGCCAGGGCTAAGGGAGGTCCCTGCTCCCTTCTCACCCAGGTGAAAGAACTTTCTCACTGACCTTTGAAGCTGTCTTTGGCATTTGTGATTTGAGGAATCTGTGAACTGCAGCCACTGCAGATGGCTTCCTGAAGCCTACTCTGGTCCTGTCTCTGCCGTGCTCCCTAGCCAAGGCTGTGCTGTGCTCTGTGGGCTGCGCTCCTCTCTGAGCCTGGTGTGATAAACCTTTCCTATCAGCCTTCCAGGTTTCCTTGGGCTGGAAATCACTTTTACTCTGTCATTTTGTGGCTTCTGCTGCTCTAGTATTTTTTTACATTCGTTTTTACAAGTATTTTATGGGCTGGGGGGGGAAAGCTGCTACAGTTCCATTCTTCTACTCTGCCATTGTGACCACCCACCCAAGTGAGGAATTTTTTAAGGATATGGAGATATGTTCAATTTATAGGCACTAGGGAAGGAGCCAGTGATCAGAGACAGAAGAATAGAAAGTCAGAATGATGTTCGAAACAAGCTACTGGAGAAGACAAGATGGGAGGATGTAAAGGATACATACATACATACATACATACATACATACATATATATATATATATATATATATATATATATATATATATATATATATATATATATATATATATATATATATATATATATATATATATATATACATACACAGTCCTGGGCTTTGAACATTCCTCATCCTACCATGCTACTGCTATTACATGCTATTATGGCTATCTCCCCCTCCCCCTAGGTCACAAATCTCACTTTCCAACATCCTAAGTTGTCTGGGAATTGAAGAATGTTGCACTGATTTTTGCTGGCTGCCACTCCAGAATTCAATTTCGAAACTGTTTGCAGCAGTATTCTGGGAGAGTTCAGTAGAGTGTTTTCCTTACTATGCCATCAGAAGTCCCTATATTTGAACTTAAAGTTAATAGTCACTGGAGCTTATTGAGTAAGTGTGGTTAGCAGGATTGGGAGTTATATTGTCAGTCTAACTCTTTAAAAAATGACTTGAGAGACTTCCAGTTACCACATGTCACCAACAAAATGGTGGACTAGATATTTCCTTCAATCCTCATAATCTTTCAAATATTTCCAAAATAGCAATCATGTGCAAGAGATAAAAGCAATTTCTGCTGTCTCCACAATCTGACACCAAGAACCCAGTCAAAGTAAAAATGCAATGAACTTAAAACAGAAAATCATCCCTAAGCCCTAACATGTTCAGCTAGCTCAACATTCCCTACCACTACTCATCATGCTCCTGGCAGCATAGTACAAGAGAACTCGACTCTTTACCTGGAGCTCCAGCCTCCTCCCAATACCAAAGAGATCCAATTGACAGAAATATTCTCCAAACTCAGTTTAACCAGAGAATTGAGAAATAAAGAAAAATTAGCCTGGGAATGTGTGTGGTTGTGTGGTGCTCCACTGAGCCTGAGGAAAATAGTTCAAAATTCAGCTGGTGCCAAATCTGACCCTCCCCTAAGTCACTTGGGTCAAGACAGGTGAAATATGAATTGTCAATTCTGAGAGGAAGCTGAGACACTTTGACGTGATCTAATTCCTAAAGAAACTTTCATATAAAGATGAGCAACAGGGAAAAATAAGGGAGTGGAGGAACTACAATTAAAAGAGATTTTAGGAGAAACAACATTAAATTAAGAATCTAAGCACAAGCTGATAAATGATCAGGGAAGCTATTAATGATAGAAGGAAATGATGTCTCCCAGTGAGACAAAGAGAATAAAGATTATATCACAAAGGAAAATGATTCAACACCTGAGGAGGCAGAGGACACTATAGAATCCCAAGAAAGCAAGGAACTACAGCATAATGTTCCTGAATGGTTTGAAAAAGAAACAAATCAATAACCATCTCATAAATCATATTTCCCGCATTGTAACAGAGAAGTGGAAGGGAGGTGCAGAAGAGATTGTTCTAGTAAAAGCAAATGTATGAAATTGTTTTGTCTGACTATGTTTATTTGCTATAAAGGAGAAATTGGAGTACATTTAATAGATACTGATAACGATTCAGGAAAAATAGGAGAAAAGAAAGACAAGAGTGATGATGAAATATTTTAAAATTCATAAGTGAGTAGAAGGAAGAAAAGGGACATAGAGGAGCAGGACAAGCTTTGCTTTTTAAAAAAAACAGTTTATATTTATATATACATATATTAAAATGACAATTAAGGTATAATTTCATATAAACTCCTCTTTTTGTTCTTTGGATAGTGAATGTTAATATTTATTGATGTTTATAAAATTTATATTAAAAAAGATGAAGAATTGGAAAAAGACCTCCAGAACTGGGTTAGAGACTATTTCCCCTTACAATCCATGCTTTTAATCCTTTTTTTTGGGGGGGGGAGGGTTGAGGATCCTCAGAAGATCCTTTGACAAAAGACTTAAATTCTTTTAAACTTTTTAACTTTTTAAAATCATTCAGATCAAAATTTTATTCATACAAACATATGTGCTTGTTAGCAAACCAAAACTTTTGTCTCACAGAAGACAGTATAAGAAACAAGGAATAAGTTTAATATACTCTACCTCTCTTAAAATTTTTACTCATTCATCCACCTGCCTTTGTAAACTCGTCTGTTAGCTTAATACTTCTGAGGTATGTTTTAACTTAGGCTTTCTTACTTGGAATTTGGTGGTTCTTATTCTTGTATTCTGAGTGGTTTATCACTCATTTTCCTCAGCATTCATAGAGTTCACAGGAACCTTAAGGCTGACAGTCTCCTTCTTAGGGTCTATGGACATGAGCATGAATCTTTGCCAAGAAAGTACTTTAGGTTAGGGGAGAGTACTGGTCTCAGATGGCTTTTCATTCTCCTTTCCATTGGAAAGAATATCTTTTCTTACTATCCTTAAATTATATACAGTGTTCAATTGCCTGTATCTTTTGCTCCTCACCTAATTTCTCTCACCTAGTTTTCTTTGGGTGGCTTGACAGAATCAATCAGTTTTCTTTGGTAGTGGGGGTGGAGATTAAGGCTGGGGCACTGAAATATGGTACTGGTCAGGGACCCACCATAGATAGATATCCCCTGAATCACAAGCCAGCAAAGTTGCTCAGGCTTTCTATACCCAGCAGACAGAGAAGTTTGGAGATGGCAGAAGACGAGGGAGGGCAGGTGTTTATATGTCACTTGTAATTGTCACCTGAAAGTACCTGTAATGGAAAATTAGAGCACCTGGCCTTGAGTTAGGACGATTTGAGTTCAAACCCAACCTCACAAAGTTACTGTGTGACCCTGGGCAAGTCACTTAACCTTGTTTACCTTAGTTTTGTCATCTATAAAATGAGCTGAAGAAGGAAATGGCAAAAAAAAAAAAAAAAAAACCAAACCAGTATCTTTGCCAAGAATGTCCCAAAAGCAGTCATAAAGAGTCAGACATGACTGAAAAATTAATAACAACATACCCCTTTCATTTTTCTAAGAATTACTTAATGGTTTAGTAGGCACTAAAGATACAACTTATAGCTTACTAAGAGCCATAATGGACTTACATCTGCCTTTATGAAGTATAGGAGAGTATGGATTTCTAATATAATCCAGTCCAACTCAATTTAAACTAAATCTCAGCCAAGCCAAGTAAATCCAAGCCAAACAAATAGCTATTTATGAAGTAACTATCCTACGTGCTTTGCTAGGTTCACAGATAGAAAGACACAATGTCAAGTATCCTGAAAGTAATTTTGTAGCAATGACCCTCCACAAATTTCTCAATGATTACTGGAGCCGTGGTTCTCTGACCCAGTTCTATCATGTCTTAATTAACTAGAAAAGCTTCATGTATAGTTTTGGTGATGGATTGCACATCTTTTATCCAAGGACCAGACTAGGTTATTTCAAAGAATCTCATTATTAAAAAAAGGACCCCAAATTTACACTAAGCTCTAAACCTTAGGCTCCTTTAACCTTTTCTGCTGGTCATAGTAATGGACCTTGGCCTCCACAGGGCACATATGGTCACTCATTACACTTGATAAACAGAGAGTCACCAACAACAGTCCTTCTGGTAAGGTGAAGAATACCAAGGTCTACTGTATGCCCTGCTACTATAACCTTCTGACACCTGAGTTTTGCCGCCTGATTTGTCAGTTCACCACAAGTCCCTGCCATCCCCTCTGCAGCTGAACTTTCTTATATGTCTTGTGTCTACCAGTTAGAATATGAACTCAGTAAGAGAAGTGATGGTGTTATTTTTCTGTTTGTATGCTCAGCTCTTATCATGGTGCTTGGCACATTAATAATTTTCTTCATTAAACATATTAAATCATTTACTAAGGTAAGGAGGGGTTGTAATTTGTGTCCAGCAAAAGATATTTCAAACAATAAAATGTATCTATGATTTCATTGATATGGACATTCCCTCTAACAATTCAGATGGCAACTCGTCCATTCCTGTCTATTTTGGATGATTTTTTGGATGTCCATTTCCTTCCATATCCTTCAAAACATTAGGAGCTCACCAAATAAATTAGAGGAAACAACTACACTGAAAAAAATCACATTTACTTGAATTAAAGTAAATCAAATTATGCCCCATATACTTACTATATTACTGAAAACAAGTCACTTTACCTTTCAGCCTCAGTTTCCTCACCTATAAAATGGGAACAATAATAGCAACTATTGATACCCAAGGCTGTTGTGATTATCAAATGAGATAATACATTCAAATCACTTTGAGAATCTTAAAGTGCTACACGAATATTAGATATTACTATTTTTCATATTTATTTATAAATCACAGCATTAAACATTCACTGTGGACATTTTTCTCTGTGTACTCTATTAGCTCTAGAGGTGATACAAGAAGATAGGAGAGCACAAAATTCAATTCACAATAAAATGTAATGCTTAAAACATTTTTCTAGCCACACACTACCCTAGAGAGTATTCTTCCTTGGTGGATTGTTGTGACTAGCCTATTCTAAACAGATCATAAATGTGCTAAAAGCAACAGATAAACAGCAAATGAGGCTTAGAGCATGTCTTATTTGATATTAAATGAAATGTATACATATACACATACACATGTAGATTTCTTAGTAGAGAATACAAATATAAATTGAATTGATTTTTACTTTTTTTATAGTTAGGTTTTCTCTTTTCAGCTGTCTGGTTCCATAAAAATGATTCTGCCAGTGGCAGACTGACAATGAGCCCAATCCTTATTAGTTTGCACAATACTCAGCTGATGTGATTCACACATGAACTTTGGAGTACACGTATAGATTCTATAAGTTGTTTCCATCCACCAAGCATATGGTGAAAAGGAACCTCTTTTAGTGACTATATAACTAGAACTGAGGGGAAAGGAATTTAAAAAGTATAGTCATTTAGAACTTTGCCCTTTTGTTTGCTGACTTCTTCTGGCCTGATGGCAAACAGTAGAAGAAATACACTTGAATTGGGGCTCAAGCTGATAGTATTTGAGAGATATATCCAACCCTTTGGGAGAAGCTTAGACCCTTAAGGGGAGACATATCCAACCTCACTCTTAGAAAGTGAAGTTCAAATACTGACAACATTAGATTAAATGGCTATTCTTTGTGTTAATAGAAATGTCCTGGGGTTGGAAACACATTTAATTTTTTCTAGCAATTTACAAATTAGTTTGAACTAATTTCAGTAATTTACTTTCTTAAAATCCTTGCCATTTGCCATTTAAATAAAGGAAAGTTTGAATATAGTGGAAAGAACACTAAAGTAGGAGGAGCCTGGGCATGGAGGTGGTCCAGCACATGGAGATATAAAGGAGTTTGAATAGGGATGGTGAAAAGAAATTAAATAAATCTTCACTTTCTTTATAATTTTTGCCTAGGAGAGGCCATACCTCCAAGTCTAAGATACATTCTCTCTCTCTGTCTCTCTGTCTCTCTCTCTGTCTCTCTCTCTGTCTCTCTCTCTCTCTCTCTCTCTCTCTCTCTCTCTCTCTCTCTCTCTCTCTCTCCCCACACACAAACACACACACAGAGTATGTATACCTATGCACAAACTTATTTATATGTATTTGTGAGTATATATATATATACATCTACTCATATCCACATGTATGTATGTATACATACATGCATATGTATATATAAAATTAATTCCAGAATTCTCTAATTTCACCTATTATAGAAACATGAAAAACAGAAATGAGAAGGAAACTTAGAAATCAATTAGACTACATCTTTCACACAAATCTTACAAAAATGAGGTCTGTAGAAGAAAATCCAAGGCCATAGAGTTTTTTGGTAGCAAAAATTTAGATATCAGAAGTATTTCCACTACCCCATGACACCGATAAATCATTTGTAAGAAACATAAAAATTTATTTTATTGAAAAAATAGCCCATTTCAAGATCTCACTTAATTTGTACAAACTTTCCTTGACCTTTTAGCCTAAACAAAGCTGTTTTTACCTCTTTGTTCCTCAGCGTATACACCATGGGATTCAGCAGGGGTGTGATCACTGTTTGAAAAATAGCCACAACCCTATCCATAGCATGCATGGAGCCAGGTCTTAGATAAACAATGAGACCAGGCACAAAGAAGCAGAGGACCACAATGCAATGGGAAGCACAGGTCTGGAAGGCTTTGTGTCTGCCCTCTGCTGTGCGGATCTTCAAGATAGCATGAATGATAGACACATAGGAAAGAAAAATCAGGAAACAGCAACCAGAGGCTACTATGCCAATGTTGACAAAGATCACCATCTCATTTACTGAGGTTTCTGCACAGGCCAATTTGAGAATGGGTGGTGCATCACAGAAATAATGTTGGATCTGGTTGGGGCCACAGTAGGGCAGGCGGAAGGTCAGCGCAGTCTGGGCTGCTGAGTGGATAGCACCGCTGAGCCATGTGCTAGCAGCCAGAAGAGCACAAGTTTTCCTACTCATCATGGTAGCATAGCGCAAGGGATAAGTGATGGCCAGGGAGCGGTCATAGGACATGACTGTGTAGAGAAAACATTCAGTGCTCCCTAGAATGTGGAAAGAATAGAGCTGGGCCACACAACTATGAAAGGAGATAGCACCACCATCTGGGGAAAGAAGACCCATGATTATCTTGGGCACAGTGACAGTGGAGAACCACATATCAATGAAGGAAAGATTGGCCAGGAAGTAGTACATGGGAGTATGGAGGTGAGAGTCTATTTTAATCACCAGCAATATAAAGAGGTTCCCCACCAGAGTTAGTGCATAGATCACAAAGAAAATACCAAGTAAGACAGTGTTTAGTTCTGGTACATGGGGAATCCCCATAAGGATGAATGTGGTCACAAAGCTCTGATTATCCCTTTCCATTCAGACAATGGACTCCTTCCCTAAAAAGAGAATAAATTAATCAATTAATTAACAAGAATTTATAAATACCCAAGGCACTGTGCTAGGCACTAGGGACAGGACCTCACATATACACACATTTATGACCTCAAGGAACTTACATTCTATTGAGGAAAACAATATTCATATGGAACCTAAATGCAAAATATATAGGACTCACACAATTCTAGAAGCATACATTATACATAGAAAAATGAATTTACTCTTTATCTGTATGTGTATACTACAGCTACAAAAACTTAAATGGGGGGAAAGTGATGTTAGAAAACAGATGGCTTCAGAGAAACTTGGGAAGACTTTGATGAACTAATAAGCTCCATATCAGAAGCAAGTAAAACAAACAATAATTTATATTAATATAACGAAAATTTTAACAATGGGCTTGAATTAGAATATATACCTGTAGAAGCCATCTCTAGGAGCATGTGCTACCTGTTTCCAGTCAACCACACAGGAACTTTGGGTGCTTCTATACGTGATAAGGCTAAAGGGTATGGAGTTTGAGAGTGCTTTTGTTGACTGATGAGTTTGAAATGTGATGACTTACTGAAATTTTAAAAGGGAATAAGCTCAAACTCAAGTGATTTCATCCCTTCTGGCTTCCATTTTGAGTCACTCATTATGAGAGTTGGGTATGGAGTAGTTTGTAGTATCCTCCCCCAGGATTGCCATGGGACAATAAGCACATGATATCTGAAGTGTAAGTTTTGTCTAGTCTGCCTGAGCCTGTATTTTATGCTCTATCTTTTGTTTTTTCCTCTCCCAATCTTAGGAGGACAAGTAGCTATCCAGAAGGCAGGAGTTGTTTGAATAATGGAGAGCCAAGGTGAAAGGAAAAACTCCTAATCTAAAATCCTAAAAACTATCCTTTGCTCTAAAGAGTTTTAAGTATGAATCTACCAAAAGAGCATCATGTTTTAAGTTACTGGATTCTTTGTTAACTTGTTTTGTCAATGCACACAGTAAGTCTTTTGTGTTATAATTTCTTCTGTGTGCAGGAAATAAATACCTGTCCCATAATTTACATTGTACACTGAGTTGTTAACCTCCATTGGAGAAAGGTCTAGACATGATCCAGAAATTTTTCCTGGAAACTTAGGGCAGGGATTTAAGGAAATAAAGCATATGAGATAAAGCAGCCTAACTCCTTACATTAGAAATCAGGGTGCCCCAGGAATAGACATGGTCTGGACCACAAGCCTGCTTTCACTTAGAGAGATGGAACTGTATGGTGCCAAAGTCCCTTGGGACCAACAGTAGTTCTTTAAGATTAGATAAAGGAAAACAGTTCTAATGATTAAAGATTCCTAATCAATTCCATTAATAATCACTTTCTTCAGAAGATCAATGATAAGTTTTCCTTTCTGAGCTTACTGGCCCAATCTTTCCTCATACTGGTAGGTTAGGTCCTTACATGAATGGATGTTACTATTTTCTGAGACCTATGGAGACACCTATGGAGAAACTTGCTAGTCTACTAACACTAGTTCACAAGCCCCCACCAGTGTGCTTCTTGTTAACAAAAAGTAAGGAGAATTTGTTCTTTAGCAAAAATATTTACTCAACTGATATACCAAGAGCAGTAGATTAAAAGTATTTCCCTAAAAGCCCTGTGTTTAGTGTTCCATAAATACAAAGAAAGTTTAAGAGAAAAGAAAGTAGACACATTTAAAATACAACATATGGCCAAGACAATTCACAGTTTTGGAACTGCAGGGACTCAATGCCCTTTCTTTCTCATGAAATGTTCGTAGTATTGGTGATAAATGTCATTCTGCTGATCAGTGGCACCAGATCTTCTAAGGACATGACTTCTTCCTCTGAATGGGTCAATTTACTGATGGACTAGATTAAGGTGCAAGCTCAGCTGCTGCATTAGCTACCTACTGGGTTAGTCTGCTGCTAGATAGGGCCAAGAAGGCTGCTTTGAAATAGGGCAGATTTTGTTAAACAGTGTCAGGCCAATCATTCTGTCACTTGGTTCATGCTACCAAGCTGGGATAAGAGGATAACTTAGCCACTTCTCAAGGTGTGTTATTTCTGCTGTATGAATTGATCCACTGGATTCCTTTGCTTTTCAATGGACAGCTGAAGCTTTCTCAGCTTTGACTTGGCTAGGTAGTACTGTGGTCTCCATCTAGCATTCTTCAGTTGGCCTCACTGGCCAAACTACTCTTCATAGTGGCAGACTGAGTCCGCAGAAGTGTGGATTTACTATTTTCAGGGTCCTATGGAGAACCCTGAGGGTGGTTAGTCACCTAACACAATCTCACAAGCCCCCACAGTGTATTCTTTGAACTGAGGTAATCCTCTTAGTTTGGGATAAGTAGAAACCAGTCTTCCCTTTGACTTTCTCAGAGGCTCTAACCTTGGGTTGTTTGTTATCTCCAGTTAGGATGTAAGAGTAATTTAGCCTCCTCTTGATTTAGCAATCTTTTCTATTTCAAAAGTCCCTTCCTTCAAAGAGGCAGTCTACTTCAGGATGATCAGTCTACTTTTCATTCTCCTTTAGGTATCTTGGCAAATTAATAGGTAGGGAAAAAGACAGGAAAGCATTCTTTGCCCTAAAGGCAAATTCATTTTTTGGTGGTCTCTTCAAATGCAGTTGAATTTTTCAAGCCTCACACTCTAAGGTTGGAAAAGTGTTTTTCTCATTTGAAGGTATTTGCTTTTACATTTCAACACTTGTCATATACATACATACATACATTCACATATACACATACAGTATTTTATACTATGTAATTATATGCTGTGATTATGTAATACATGATATATTACAGGTAATACAAATTATTACACATAATTTATTAATATACAATAGATATATAGATATGTATAGATACATCTATATTATATAATATAAAATTTTATAACATATTATACTTATACATATGATTGTATGTGATCATATAGTATATATTACATACCATAAATATATAATTTATATACTTAGTTGTAGTGTACATTATACTATATTTAGTAATGATAGTATATGACAGTATACAATATAATAATGATATTTGTATAATTTATGTAAACATACAAATGTTTATATAAATGATGTAAAAATTAAAAAAACAATAAATATATTACATTTAAATACCTATTTGCATAATTTGTACAGGTAGATTTGTCTTATTTCCATATTATATAATTATATATAATTTTAGTACATCACATACATCTATCCATAGATAGATAAAGACATATGCAAATACCTGTATATGTAGAAGTATATACCCATATATACAAAGGGATAGAGAAAGAGAAAGAATGAAGAAAAGGAAAGAGAGAGAGGAAGAAAGTGAATTCTATTAAAAATCATTGAGGATTTTGATGTACAGTATATTCTAGAAATCCTATTCCCTGTAATACTTGAAAAGAGAACAAAGGAAAAGTACCAGTCTACCTTATTTCCTAAAACACTTATTTTGAGGAGAAATATGAAGAAAATTCTCAAGAAATTTTAATCATTAAGTGGAGTAAACTCAGTGGGGAATTTTTTTTCTCGGTAAGGATTAACCTACTATTATATTCAAACTTTTAGATTTTTCTGACAGTGAACTTTGCTTAATCAACATATTATAAAAAGTTACCTATGTCTTTGTCCTATCATTAATTCAGTGGTTTAAAAAACTGTATATTAGTACCTATTGTTGGGAAAGGACATTGCTTTCCTCAATCCTCTACTATTCCAGATCTTTTGACTAAAAACATATTAGTCCAATTTCTGTGTCTATGACACCCATATCATGAAGGTTCATGATATCCTGTGAAAAATAGTCTCTTCTTGTAGCTTATATTCCATGGTGCCAGAAAACCAGGAAAATCTGTGCATAAGAAGTGATGTATGAGGAAAAACTTAAAAAGAGGACGTGCGATGATTGAGAGTGGTTTGGGCAACATCTATAAATTTACAAAATAAATGGACAAGGTTAAACAAATATTTATATTTGCAGTATATAAACCAGTTGAAGATAGATTCACTCAGAGGACTGATTTGTAGAAGTAGCGTTCACAGAACAGCCGTTAATTATTAAGTATTCAAGTACTTACTTACTTACAACCAAAGTATTATACATTGGTTGCAGGGGAAAAAAGCAAACCATAATCTAAGGAAGGAGGGGGGAGGAGTTTTGAGAGATAAGAAGAGATAAAGGTAAGAGTAGGCCAAAGAGAAAAGCTAAAGAAATTGTAAGAGGAATAAATGCCAATACTTATTGGTATTCTGGACATCCTAGTCACTCAAAGAAGTCATTATAACCATGATATTCAATGAAACAATAGCTCCAAAAAGTTTTAGATAAATTCCTTGATCAAATGGAACATAGAGACCACTTAAACCACATTAATTATTTAACAGATGAAAAAGGAGAAGTTGAAAGAAGTGACTGGCCTAAGGTCACATGGCCATCAGAGAAATACATTAGATCTGGAAGATGCTTCAAAAATAATCTAGAACAATCACCTATTCTAAAGAAGAGGAAATGGTGTTTAAGAATGACAATATGATTTGCCCAAGGTATATAACAGGAAGAGAAGTTTCAAACTAAATTCTGCTTTTGTGTTCTGACCCAAGTCTAGTTTTCTGCATGCTGTTTTTATAAGATTTGAACTGAGGTCTTCTCACCCTAAAAGCAGTACACACTACGACTTAATTTATTAATTAGATTGAAATTGGAATGTTTTATATTCATGACCAAGGAGAACACCAACATCCTTTCATGGCACATTCCTATATGTTACTGTCAGGGGCAGGATTCTGATTTGGATGGAGAATGCTGATAATCCAGGATAGCTGTTTATCATATCATGCTATCTAATCTCCCTTTCAGTCCTCTTCTAGAAAAAAAAATTATATTTAACCCCCACCTGGATTTCTCCTCCTTCCTTAATGTAACTCCTAAGGGAAAATTCTTTCTGTAGAGTTAAGCACCTACATGCCTTCCAGCAAAGTAGCATAGGCTAGCTTTCAAAAATAAATAGTGGCAACTTTACTATGCCAATCCTATCATATTAATACGGTTTGAGCCCCCCATGGGAAGAAGTAATACCCACAGGTACATTAAGTAGATCAGCAAGGTCCAGAGAAAAGAGCAATTTAACATCTTTACCTTCCTGAAACTTCTTATTGATTGCGACAAAACATGGTTCTAAAGAAGTCTTAGGAAAAAATAGGATTTAACAGATGAGAGATAATTAGCCAAACCTGGGACAAAGGCAAAATAGCATTTTAACAAATATAAGTGAAATAAAACTTCAACATTTACCAGTATTCTAGATTTCCTAATCCCTCAACAAAAT
The DNA here is from genome assembly GCF_028372415.1 of Notamacropus eugenii. NCBI lineage: Eukaryota > Metazoa > Chordata > Mammalia > Diprotodontia > Macropodidae > Notamacropus > Notamacropus eugenii. The sequence goes on from NC_092876.1 coordinate 273,098,028, forward strand.
TCCATTTCCTAATCCTAGGCTCTAGGTCAAGTGCTTATTTATAGGAATAGCCTCAGAGATTAGAAAAAACTAGGTGAATGAAGTCATAACATACAATGCAGCAGTTTTAACATGGTAAACTGAACACAATATATTCTAATAATATAGAAGTTTTATCCAAAAAAATGGATTTTCCTCTTTGATTACTACTCATATTTAATTTGCTTAATTATCTTTCCCTTGCTCAATATATGCCTCACCTAAGACTTTTCATTGACATTCCTATCTCCTTTCTGTGTGTCTTCTTGCTTTGAAGTCTCACCTAGTCCCAGGTTTCAAGTATCAACTCATATGTGATATATCAACCCCAAATGTATATCACCACCCATGACTTCTCTCCTGCATTTCCAGCTCCTTATTGGATATCATCAATTGGATGTCTCACCAGAATTTCAAACTCATGTCCAAAGCCAAATGTACTTCCTCCCAAGTTTAACTATGAAAATTTCATGTTATTTTCATTTTCTCAGTCAAACAGTTTGAAATTCTTTTAATTAGAGTAATTTCTAATTCCTATCTCTCATTCACCTTCCTTAAATCAGTCACCAAGGCAGTTAGGTAGTAAAGTATTTGGAGTGCTAGGGCTAGAGTCAAGAAGACAAGTTCAGATCCAGCCTCAGTCACTAGCTTTGTGACCCTGGGCAAGTCATTTAATTTTCATTTGTCTCAGTTTCTTTACCTATCAAATAGGGATGATAATAGCACCTATCCTGCAGGACTGTTATAAGCATCAAATGAGACAATATTTGTTAAATACTTAGCACAGTGCTTGGATTCTAGTAGGTGCTATATAAATGCTTACTCCTCTTATTGATTCTGCCTACATGGTGCTTGCAAATCAAATTGCCCTTTTCAATTCCTATTGCCACCATCTTACTTAAGGGCTTCATTCATCATTCTCCTGTGAGCTATTGTAGCATTCACTTCATAACTTTGTATAGTCTCATCTCTCTGACCATTTCCATACTACACATAACAGTTAGGATGGTTTTCCTAATACACAGCTTTGATCATGTCACTCCACTGCTCCAGTTCTCTCCATGGTTCCTAATTGCTTATCAAATAAGTTCAGACTTTGTAGTCTGGCATTTATCAGTCATAAAAAAGGAAGAGCCTTGGAAAGGATTATGTAGTTGAATATGTTTTTTTTTCTTCTGGTGTGCTTTATCTTCTTATAGGTGGTATAGTGAACAGGGGAATAGTTTTAGAATCAGAAGACCTGAGTTCAAGTGTTTTGTCTAATACTCACTGATTGTGTGCCCCTAAGCAAATCATTTCATTAATCTGAGTCTCATTTGTCATAAAATCTCAGAATATGAGAATCAGAAGGACCCTCAGAAAACATCCAGTCAAATGTATACTTGAAATGAATCCTCAATGTGCTATACCTATTGTGTAGCTTCTTTTTATATGCCTTTAAGGAAGGAGCACCCATGACCTCTTAAGGGAACCCTTTCTCCTTTAAGACAGAGGTAATTGTTAGGAAGTTGTTTCTGACATTGTCTAAATTGACTTCTTTGCCACTGCAATGATCACTCATTTCTGTACTCTGGAGAAAAACAGAGCAAACCTAGTCACCATAAGAGTAAACTGTAAAAACCCAAAGGCTCACCTGAAAGAATAACAGCTTATTTGGAGAAATTTTTCCATATATAAGTATTGAAATAATAATTTTACTGACTACTTCACAGAATTATTGTAAAGAAAGTACTTTATAAATTTTTAAATGCATTCAAATTTGATATTATCATAGTAAACTCCCTGAGAACAAGGATTGTAAATGATTTATTTTTGTATTTCCTTCAACACCTATCATAGAGTCTGCATGTAGTAGGCATCTAATAAATATTCATTGGATAACTGAGTGAATGAATGAATGAATCTTTTCTAAAAGGTGAAAAATGTTTGGAGTTTTTCCAAATTTTCACTACTGACCTGCAAGTTGAAAGCACTATGTCAGGAGGTATGTTTTAAAGGTTAGAAAAAGATGGAAAGAAGGTTCACTTCTTTGCTATGAAGAGTCCTCTTAAGAGTAAGCTCCAAAAAGAATAATTGCCTGGAAACAGGCTCCCTTGAAAGAGTGTGAACTTAAATTGGCTTCATTCCTCAGAGATAAGATTGTCCTCTGAATACTTGAACTCCCTTGATGCTCAGAACAAGAGGGAAAACAACTGAGAATTAAATGTTTACACATTTCCTCCACTATTGACAACTGTTCATTTCAGATGTCCACCTTATTAACAGCAAGAATATTTCATGAGAACAAATCAGGATTTTTATAAATACCTATGCATCTTGTACTCAAAGCTTATCTAGAAAATCTTTTCTAGATGAGGGTTTTTACAGCATTTTCTGCTAAAACTGAACCAAAAATGTTCTCATCCTTAAAAGTTATCTACTAGAGCAATTCATATTTTAAAAATTATTTTTAATTTATAGAATAAAAAGATATTTCTATATCATGGCACAATAAATAAAACTCAATTGCATATGAAAGTGTAAATCGACTATGTAGAACTTGCTGTTCCTTTCAAATATACAACTCAACTATCATTTAAATTTCTTTTGCTTTCTCCCACCCAACTCCAGAGATGGCTATCATTAGAAACAAATAGATACAGATATATTATATGTACTTCTACTTATCAGTTCTTTCTCTGGATATAGATAACATCTTTCTTCATATATACTTTAAAGTTAATCTGGGTGTTTATAATAGTCAAAATGACCTATTTGCTCAGTCATTCCTAGAACCATATTGCTGTAACTGTATACAGTGTTCTCTTACTTCTGCTCATTTCACTCTTCATTGTTTTGTGCAAGTCTTTCCAGGTTTTTCTAAAATCATTGAGCTTATAATTGCTTATAGCACAGTAATACTCCATCACCATCATATACAACAACTTTTCGGGTAATCTCCAATTGAGAGAAACCCTGCAATTTCCAGTTCACTACCATCACAAAGAGAGTTGCTGTAAATATTTTAGAATATATAGGTCTTTTCCTTTGTCCTTACTCACCTTTGGAAATAGACCAAGTAGTAGTATTGTTGGGTCAATGGGTATAGGACTATATGTAATTTAATAACTTTTGAGGTGTAATTCTAGATTGCTCTCCGAAATGGTTAGATCAGTTCATAATTCCACCAAAAATGAATTAGTGTACTAATTTTTCCACATTCCTTCCAACATTTGCCACTTTGCCCCTTTATTATTTTAGCCAGTGTGGTAGGTGTAAAATGATATCTCAAGATTGTTTTGATTTGCATTTCTCTAATCAATAATCATTTAGAGCATTTTTCATATGACATAAGTTGTTTTGATTTCTTCTTCAGTAGATTGCCTGTTTATATCCTTTGGGTATTTATCAATTCGGAAATAACTCATATGCTTATAGATCTGACAACATTCTTTATGTGTGTTTTAGATATGAGACCATTATCTAATAAACTATCTACATTTTCCCCCAGTTTTCTGCTTTCCTTCTGATCTTGCCTACATTTGTTTTATTTGTACAAAATCTTTTTAATTTAATGTAATCAAAATGATCAATTTTACAGCTAACTTTGCTCTCTATCCCTAGTTTATTCATAAATTGTTCATCTATCCATAAGGACGATAAGTAACATGTTCCATGTTTTTCCAGTTTCCAGACCTTTTTTTTGGTAAATACTATAAGATATTGGTTTATGCCCTCTTTCTGCCTTGCTGTTTTCCAGTTTTCAAAAAAAGCTTTTTTTCCAAAAAATGATTTCTTATCCCAAGATCTTGTCTTTGCACTTGTCAAATACAAGCTTACTATGTTTATTTGCTACTGTAAATTGTATGTCTATTCTTTTCCATTGATCAGCTTTACTACTTTTTAGCCAGCACCACATAGTTTGATAGTTACTGCCTTATAATATAGTTTAGCATCTGGTATTGCTAAACCTTCTTGCTTTACATCTTTTTTTCCATTATTTCCTTTAATATTCTTTACTTTTTCTTCTTCCAAATGAATTTCATTATTGTTTTCTAATTCAACAAAAAATTATTTTGGTAATTTAATTGGGATGGCAATGTATATATAAATTAGTTTGGATAAAACTGTCATTTTTATGATATTGGCCCTGGTTACCCATGAATACTTAATATTTCTCCAATTCTTGAAATCTGGTTTTGTTTGTATACAAAGTTTTTTTCTTAATAATTTTGTTTACATAGTTCCTGGGTTTGTTTTGGCATTTGTACTCCCAGGTGTTTTATATTGCCTTGAGTTATTTTAGATGGAGTATTCTTTACTATCTCTTCCTGCAGTTTTGTTTGTGATGTGTAGAAATGCTGATGATTTATGTCGATTTACTTTGTATCCTGCTACTTTGATAAAACTATTAATTGTTTCATCTACTTTTAGTTGAGTCTTTGCAATTTTCCAAGTACATCATTATATTGTCTGTAAAAACATATAGTTTTGTATAACCTCATTCTTTATTCTGATTCCTTTTATTTCTTTTTCTTCTCTTATTGCTATTGCTAAGAATTCCAATACAATACTGAATAATATTGGTGACATTGGGCATGTTTGTTTCACATTTGATCTTACTGGGAAGACTTCCAGTTTATCCCTATTATAAACAATATTTGCTGATGGCTTTAGATAAATGATTTTATCAATTAGTGGAAAAATCTATTTATACCAATACTTCCAAGTGTTTTTAATAAAAATGAATGTTGGACTTTATCTAAAACTTTTTCTGCATCTATGATATAATCATGATTTTTTTAAACTTTTATTATTGATATAACAAATTACATTAATAGTTTTCCTTACGTTAAACTATCCCTCCCTTTCTTTTATAAATCTCACTTGGTTATAATGTATAAGTTTTGTAATATATTGTTGTGATTTTTCAGCTAGTATTTTATTTAGGTTTTATTGAGGATTTTCGCATCCATATTCATTAATGAAATTGGTCTGTAATTTCCTTTTTTTGTTCATTTTTACTCTTCCTGATTTAGGTTTTAGTATCATATTTGTTTTGTAAGAAGAATTTGATAGGATCCCTTCTTTGGCTATTATTCTAAATAATTCATTTGATCTTGAAATTAGTTGATCACTAAGTGTTTGACAGAATTTACTTTTAAATTTGTATGGTCTTGGTGCTTTTCTCTTTGGAAGTTCATTTATAGCCTGTTTGATTTCTTTTTCTAAAATAGGTCTATTTAAATATTCTATTTCCTCTTCTGCAACTCTAGGCAATTAACATTTTTGTAAATATCCTTCCATTTTACTTAAATTGTTAAATTTACTGGCATATAATCAGGTAAAATAATTCTTTTAATTATTTTAATTTCATCTTTGTTAGTTGTATATTAACCTTTTTTATTTTTGATACTAGTTATTTGATTTTCTTCTCTTTTTAACATGAAATTAACCATTTTTACTTTTTATTTGTTTTTTCCTAAAACTAATTCCTAGTTTATTTATTAAATCAATTATTGTTTTCTCTCAATTTTATTAATCTTATCTTTTAGAATGTCCAAATTAGTGGTTAGTTAGGGAATTTTAATTTGTTTTTTCTACCTTTTTTAAATAATGTAATTCATTAATTTGCTCCTTCTCTATTTTAATGATATAAACATTTGGAGGTATAAATTTCCCTCCAGTAACTGCTTTTGCTGTATTACATAGTTCTTGATATGTTATCTCAGTATTATCATTCTCTTTAATGAAATTATTGATTGTTTCTGTAATTTGTTCTTTAATACACTAATGATTTGCGATTAGATTATTTCATCTCCAAGTAGTTTTTTTTTAAATTAGTTTCCTTTGTACTTTATTAAATACATTGTATTGCATTATTATCTGAAAAAGATACTTTTAAGATTTCTACATTTTCTGGTTTTAACTATCATATTTTTATGTGCTAATGTATAGTCAATTTTTGTAACGGTATCATGAACTACTGAGTAAAAGGTGTTTTCCTTTCTATTTCTCCTCAATTTTCTCCAGATATCTATCATATTAAGTTTATCTAAAATTCTATTAACTTCTTTCTTATTTATTTTTGGGTTAGATTTATTTAGTTATGAAAGAGAAAGATTAAAACCCCCTACTATTACATTGCTATTATCTATCTCTACTTGTAAATCATTCAAGCTTTCTTTTAAAAATTTAGATGCTGTCATATTTGGTGCGTACAAGTTCAGTATTGTTATTGCTTCATTGTGCTTTTATCAAAATGAAGCCACCCCGTTTATCTCTTTCAATTAATCTGTTTTAGCCATAATTTTGTCTGAGATCATAAATTCTACCTTTGCTTTTCTTGCGTTGGCTGAACATAATAAATTCTACTCCAAACTTGATTTTAATTCTATATGTATCTCTCATTTTTAAATGTGTTTCTTGTAAGCAGTATGTTGTTGGATTCTAATTTTTAATTCATTCTGCTATCCATCTCCATTTTATGGGTGAGTTCACATTTAACTTATAAATACTATTTGTAAATTTTTCCTCCATCTTATTTTTACTTAGTATTTTCCTTCTTGGTCTCTCTTTTTACTCTCTCCCTGTTAACTTATCTTTTCCCCTTACTCTCTCATTCCTTATTTTGCCCTCCCTTTTAAAATTCCCTCCCTTATATTCTCCCTGACCCTCCTAAACTTATTCTACGCAACTTTTAAAAGGTCTCTCCTCCAATCTATCTCCCAGTTTTCTCATATCAATAAAAATTCAGACTACTAAACCTCTTCACATCTGTACTTTGCTTCCTCTTCAACCCAAATGAAAGTAATGTTCCAACATTACCAGCCCTCCACCCCCACCTGTTTCCTCTATATTAGTTCTTCCTTCCATGTCCCATTTTTATGAGATAATTACTCCTTTTTACCTTTTTCTACCCAGTTTTCTCTTTCCGAATCACCTCATTGGAAGCAATTCAGCCCCAACGTTTCTTTCAAACTTAGTAATGATAATGGTTTTAAGAATACTGATAACATTTTCATATATCATAAGTAAAAACAACTTTTAATAGTGTCTCATAATTAGTCTTTAATGATTTCCTTATAGTTATTCTGGATCTTTTATATCAAATATTCCATTGCATTTTGGTCTTTTTGTTACAAATACCTGAAAGTCTTTCAGTTCATCAAATGTCCATTTTTTTTCATTCAGGATTATACTCAACTTTACTGGATAAGTTTTTCTTGGATGCAACCATAGCTCCTTTGTTCTTCAAAATCTAATGTTCTAAGACCTGCAGTCTTGTAACCAAAGTAAGATTCTATAGTGTGAATCTTTTTCCAATTTTTTCTCATTTTCCCAGCTATTTACTTGACTTTTGAGCTCTTTGTTAAGATAGTTCTCTGCTTTTAGTTGGGGTGGGAGGTGTACTGTTAGTTGTTGGATCACCCCACAATCTGTAGGCCTAGAGCTCCAGAAATAGTTGCTGCTGCTACCCTGCCCCTGCTGCTGCTGCTGGCTCCTCCTTAGAGTCCTTCACACCCTCCAGCACCCTGGAGGTGGGGCTTGACCACAATATGCTCTCACACAGATCCCACAGGGTTTTTCCACTGACCTTCCAGTTCGTCCTCAGTGTTTTGGAGTTGTGAAGTCTGGAAACCACCACAGGTGCCCAAGATTCAGTCCCCCCAAGGCCTGCTCAGGTCCAATCTGTGCCTTACCTATGCAGCCCATGCTAGACTACACTCTTCTTCTAGTATGGTGCAATAGATGCCTCCCGGTGACCTTCCAGGCTGTCTTGGGCTGGGGATTTGCTTCACCCCATCATTCTGTGGATTCTGGAGCTCCAAAAATTGTTTAGAGTCATTTTTTACAGGTATTTGGCTGGGTTTGTGGGAAGAGCTCTAGCAAGTTTGTGCTGTTACTCCACCATCTTGGCTCCTCCCCCACCTCATCATTTCTTATAGCACAATAGTATTGCATTACATTCATATACCACAACTTGTTCAGCCATTTTCCAATTAATGGGCATCCGCCTGATTTGTTCATGGCCACCATTAAAAAAAAGCTGCTAAAAATATTTTTGTATATGTATGTCCTTTTCCCATTTTTATGATCTCTTTGGGATGGGATACAGTTCTAGAAGCAGTATTGTTGGGTCAAAGGGTACGCACAAGAAATGATAATGTTTTTATGGATTTATTTTTTCTCCTAATTCTTTAGAGAAGCTATTCTTTGCTGATTTTCTAGAGTTTTCTAGAAAAACCATCATGTCATCTATACAGAGGGATTAATGTATAAAATGATTGTTGCCAACATTTATTACCTTAATTGTTTTCTCTTAATTTTACTTAATAATCTATTAACATCTTCTAATTTCTTACTAGCATTACTAGAACTATCTTAAATGTAAGAGGTAAAAAGAAACATCTCTGCTATACTCTTGTATATTGTTGTTTAATCATTTCACTTATGTTGCCTGACTCTTTGTGACTTTAATTGGAATTTTCTTGGTAAAGATGATGGAATAGTTTGCCATTTCCTTCTCCAGCAGATTTTACAGATGAGAAAATGGAGGCAAGCGGATTAAATGACTTGTTCAAACTCACACAGCTAATAAATACATGAAATGATTTTTCCTCAGGTGTTAGTGAATCCAAGCCTCTAACTCTATCCACTGTACTACCCAGCTACTCCCTTGCATTTATAAGAAAGCTTGAAGTGTTTTTTCACTGACAAAAATACCACAGACAAGAAGGAGATAGCTTTTACTGCATAGCATATACACATAGATACATACCGTGTGTGTATGCACATATATATGTACATATGCATATGTAATGTTATTGCTGCAATATCTGTAACATAGACAATATGTTATATATTACATTTGTATTGTGTATATTAAAATGGAATATCTGTGCTTGTACTTTTTAGTGTTTTTCATGTCAGTAATTTTCCTATTATGTTTAAAAGATTTTTTAGCCTCTATACGTATAATCACACTGAAGTTTTTTTTCCTTTTTAACGTGATTAATAATTTTGGTTATTTTCCTTTATTTGTATCCTCAGTGTTGTCATAATGTTGAACCATTCTTGTATTCCTTGTATAAATCTACCTTGGAATTTGGCTAGATTGCTGTAATATTTTTGCTATAATTATTTGAAAATGTACCATTATTTGTACATGCTGTCTCCCATGATGAGATATTTCCAATTCTTTGCCACCACAAAAAGAACCATATAGGTCCTTTTCATCTTCTATTTTTATCTTGGGTTTCTGACCTAGTAATGGTAATGCTAGGTTAAAAGGGTTATGTATGGTTTTATAGCCTCTTCAGTATAGTTCCAAATTGCTCCACCAACAGTGTATTAGTGTTTCAATTTCCCACATTCCTTGCAACATTTATCGTTTTCCTTTTCTGTCATATTAGTCAATCAGATAGGTGTGGGGTGGCCTTTCAGAGTTGTTTTAATTTGCAATTCTCTAATCTCTAGTTATTGAGAGCATTTTTTTCATATGATAATAGATATCTTTGGTTACTTCACTGAAAACTGCCTGTTCAAATCCTTTGACCATTTATCAATTGGGGAATGACTTGTATTCTTATAAATTTAACCCCATTCTCCCTATATATAAGAAATGAGTTCTTTTTCAGAAAGAAATTGCTGTAATATTTTTCACACTTAAGGTTACTGTATATTGCCTTCCATCCTAATTTCCCCTTGATTATTCTTCTCTCTCTGTCTTGCTGTCTCAGTTTCTTTCTCTGTCTCTCTTTCTCAGTTTCTCTCTCTCTGTTTCTCTCTCTCTGTCTCTCTCTCTTTGTCTCTCTCTCTCTCTTCCTTCACCCTGTCCATCCACAAAAGTGTTTTGTTACTTATTACCACCTCTTGTGATACACCCTCAATTCTTTCCTTCCCCCTCACTGTGTCTTACGCCCATCTGCTCCTACTTTACTGTAAAGTTAGATAGATTTCTATACCCCACTGCATATATATGCCTTTTCTTCTTTGAACCAAGTCCACTGAGAGTAAGGTTCAAGTGTCACCCATACCTACACATTCTTCAACTTCCCCTCAACTATATAAACGCTCTCATGCCTCTTTTATATAATTTACCCCATTTTACCTTTCTCTTCCCATTTTCAGTGCATCCCTCTTTCTCAACCCTTAATTTTATTTTTTTAAATATCATCCCACCATATTCAGCTCACAACCATGCACTTTATCTGTGTATACTACTGACTGCCTAATAATGAAAAAGTTTTTAGAAGTTACAAGTATAATTTTCCCATGTAGCAATGTAAATAGTTTAACCTTATTGAATCTGTTATAAATTCTCTTTCCTGTTTGCCTCTTAATGCTTCTATTTGAAAGTCAATTTTTATATTCTGTTCTGGTATTTACAGCAGAAATGCTTGAAATTCCTCTATTTATTAAATATCCATTTAGTCCTAGTGTACTATATGCCACTTTGCTGGGTAGGTTGTAATCCTACCACTTTTGCCTTCTGGAATATTATAATCCAAGTATTCTGATACTTAATGTAGAAATTTCTAAATCTTGTGTTATGCTTACTGTTGTTCCATGATATTTGAATTGTTTCTTTCTGGTTGCTTACATTATTTTCTACTTGGACCTGAGAGCTCTGGAATTTGGCTGTAATATTCCTGGAACATTTCGTTTGGGGATCTTTTTCAGGAAGTAGTCAGTGGAGTCTTTTAATTTCTTTTTTACCCTCTGCTTCTAGAATATTAGGGCAGTTTTTCTTGATGATTTCTTGAAAGATAATGTCTAGGCTCTCTCTACTTTTTATCATGGCTGTTGGGTAGTCCAATAATCCTTCAATCTGCTTTCCAAGTCTATTGTTTTTCTAATGAGATATTTCATATTTTCTTGTATTTTTTCATTCGTTTGTTTTTCTTTCAGTGTTTCTTGATGTCTCATAGAATCATTGACTTCCATTTACCCAAATCTAGTTTTTAAGGAATTATTTTCTTCAGCAATTTTTTTCCTTATTTCCCATTTGGTCAATTTTGCATTTCTCTTCAATGATTTTTCAATATCTCTTCTTTTTTATTTTGTAAAATTATTTTATTTCCTTTCATTAAATATTACCTAATTACATGTCAAGATTTTTAACAATAATTTAAAAAATTTTTGAGTAGGCAAGCACTTTTTATGTATATATATATATAGAGAGAGAGAGAGAGACAGAGAGAGAGAGACAGAGAGAGACAGAGAGATATATACACATATAGAAACACATACATACTTACACACACATATATATATATGCAAAATATATGAATCATCTTAATTAGAGTAGTTGTCTTTTACAGTTGATCATCTCTACAATACCATGTTGCTGTTACTTTTTACAGTGTTTTCCTGGTTCTTCTCACTTCCCTTTGCATGAGATAATATGTCTCCTCAAATTTTTCAAAACCATCCTGCTCATAGTTTCCTTTTTTATTATTTTTAACATCTTTTATTGCCACTGTTACATATAAAAAAAATTTTAACATTGGTTTTTAAAACTTTGAGTTCTAAATTTTCTTTCTTCTTTCCCTCCCCAGATCACCCCCTTATTGAAAAAGCAAGCAATTAGATGTAGATTATACGTGCACAGTCATGGAAAACATTTCCATGATGATAATAAAGCTTGTTATAGAAAACATAGATTAAAAAAATCTCAAGAAGAATAAAGAAATTTTTTTTAAGTATGCTTCAATGTGCATTCAGATACCACCAATTCTTTCTCTGGGAATGGATAGCATATTTCACCATAAGTCCTTTAGAGTTGTCTTGGATTGTTTTATTTCAGAGAATGGCTAAGCCATTCACAGCTGATCATCTCACAATATTGCTGTTACTTTGTACGTAGTAAATTTCACTTTATTTCAGCTCACACAAGTCTCTCCAGGTGTTTGTGAAAGCATCCTGCTTATCATTTCTTAGAATACAGTAGTATTCCATTATTATCACATACCACAACTTGTTCAGCCATTCCCCAAGAGATGGACATCCCCTCAATTGTTAATGCTTTACTCCCCCCAAAAAACCACAATAAATATTTTTGTACATATAAGATCCTTTGCTTTTTGTTTTTTATCTCTTTTGGGATACAGACCTAGTAGTGGTATTGCTAGGTCAATGGTTATGCATGGTTTTATAGACCTTTGGGCACAATTCTAAATTGCTTTACAGAATGGTTGAATCAGTTCACAACTCTATCAATAATGCATTAATGACTTATCTTCCCCACATAACTTCCAGTATTTGTCATTTACCCTTTCTGTCCTGTTAGACAATCTAATAGATATGAAGTAGCACCTCAGAATTGTTTTAATTTGCATTTCTCCAGTCAATAGTGAGAGTATTTTTTTATATGACTATAGATAGCTTTGATTACTTCACCTGAAAACTGATCATATCTTTTGATCATTTATCAGCTAGAGAAAGGCTTTTATTTTTATAAATTTGACTCAGTTCTCTATATATTTGAGAAATGAGGCCTTTATCAGAGAAACTTGCTTCAAAATTTTTTGACAGTTACTTTTGTTAACTGTATTTCCCTCAATCTTATATCCCCATTTATTCTATTCTCTTTCTTTTCACCCTGTCCCTCCTCAAAATGTTTTGCTCGCTCAATCTGCCATCCCTTCTATCACACACACCCCCCTTCTCTTATTCCTTTTCCTCTTATTTTCCTGTAGGGTAAGATAGATTTCTATACCTAATTTAGTGTGTATGTTATTCCTTCTTTGAGCCAATTCTCACAAGAGTAAGGTTTACTCACTCTCCCTCACCTACCCCTTTCCCCTACACTGTAAAGCTTTTTCTTACCTCTTTTATGTGAGATAATTTATCCCCATTATACTTCTTCCTTTCTCTTTCTCCAAGTACATTCCTCTTTCAACCCTTAATTTTTTTTAGATATCAACCCTTCATATTCAACTTCTCCCTGTGCCCTCTGTCCATGTATAGTCCTTCTAACAACCCTAATAATGAGAAAGTTCTTATAAGTTACATATCATCTTCCCACATAGGAATGCAAAGTTTAATCTTATTGATTCCCTTGTGATTTTCCTTTCCTGTTTACCTTCTTATGCTTGTCCTGAGTGTTGCATCTTGAGTCTTGCAACTGAAAGTCAAATTTTCTATTCTTCTCTGATTTTTTCATCAAGAATGCTTGAAAGTCCTCTATCTCATTGAATATCCATTTTTTTTTCCCTGAAGGATTATACTCGGTATTGCTGGAGAGGTGATTCTTGGTTGTAATCTTAGCTCCACTACCCTCTTGAAACCCTCCTGTCTATGGATCCATGAAAATTGAATTGTGTCTTTCTGACTACTTGCAATATTTTCTCCTTGACCTGGGAACTCTGGAATTTGTCTATTATATTCCAACCTACCTTAAGGTTCTAGAATATCAGGGCAGTTTTTACATGATAATAGCTTGAAAGATGATGTATAGGCTCTTTTTTTGATCATGGCTTTCAGGTAATTCAATAATTTAAAAATTATCTCTCCTGGATCTATTTTACAGGTCCATTGTTCTTCCAAAGAGATATTTCACATTGTCTTTTATTTTCATTCTCTTGGTTTTGTTTTATTGTTTCTCCATTTCTTATAAAGTCATTAGCTTCCATTTTCTCCATTTCAATTTTTAAATATTTTTAATTAAATTTAATTAATTTATTATAATTAATGAAATTATGACACATGATATATGATAAATAATGTGATTATAATTAATTAAATTAGTTTTAATTCAATTTTTTGAAAGAAATTTAAATTTTTTTCATTGAGCTTTTGTAGTTCATTTTCTATCTGGTCAATTCTGTATTTTAAAGCATCATTCTCCTTGTTGATTTTTTTGAAGCTTTTTTTTTCTTACCATTTGGCCTAGTCTGTTTTTTAAGGTGTCATTTTCTTCAGCATTTTTTTTTGTATCTCCTTTATCAAGCTGTTTTCTTATTTTTCATGATTTTCTTGCACCTCTTCCCACTTTTTCCTCTACCTCTTTTACTTTATTTTCACATTCCTTTTTGAATTTTCAATGACCTGAGACTGTATTGATAATCCATTTTTGTTTATTGTTAATGCAATTTTGCTTCTTAATGGGAATATCTTTCCCATTCATTAATAGGCCTATGTGACCTGATTAAGTGACATGGAAGTCTGAATCACATAAGTCAAGTTGCATGCAACAGGAAGGGATGGAACAGGAAGGATAGAATAGGAAGAGGTGGAGCAAGAGCTGAGAGTAAGATATTCAGAGATTAATCAGAACTGAAGGATGCAGGCAAGCAGGCTGCTAGATGTGAGTGAGAGAAAGGCATTCTGTTTAAGGGAGTCTGTTTGCAATATGTTTAAGGGAGCTGATTTGTGGGAAGTTTAACAGAGGGAAGGCTTGGGGCTTCTGTTGTCCTCTGCATTCTTATTGTGTATAGATTTTTTTTCATTACTATGATGGATTTGGTTTTCTGATATTGGGATTTGGCTTTCTGGTGTCTGTATAGATATTTTGGTTCTGTCTTCCATGTGGAGAATCTGTTGTATTTCACGATTCAGTATTGTGTCTGCATATTCATGGCTGCCACAGGCACTGTGAATATCATGTAGGTGCTACAGAGACCAATTCATATTTTTCTTTGAGACTTTGGATGTAGGAACTTTGATTCTGTTGTCTTCTTCTAAGTGTGTGTTTTGATCTTCCTTGTCACTGTAGTAACTTTCTATAGTCTGAGTTTTTCTTTCCCTGTTGTTTGCTCATTTTCCTAGGGTTTTACTCAATTTTTAACATCTTGTTAAAGTGGGACTCTGCTTCCAGGGTGGAAAGTGCACTGTCACAAGCTTCTGGTGTTTTGTTCAACTGTTTTCAGAGATACTGCTAGGGACCTGTAAATTTTGAGATCTTCCAAGATGATATGATCTAAGGAGAGGTGTTTAATAATCTCCTGGCCTATGCTCTTGTCTGTGAGTGACCACAAGCACTCTTTTCTGCCCTGGAACTGTGAGGAGGGTTCCCCCTTCACACCCATGACTAAGACCTACATCTGAGTATGGGAAAAGCAACAGAGTCCTGCCCCAGTGCCAGCAATCTCCTGTAATTGCTTTCTAATCATATGTTTGATCTCTTTACTGTCTGTGGACTGAGAACTCCAGAAGCAGCTACTGCTTATACCACTGCCACTGCTGATTCAGTCACTTCTAAGACCTACTCCTAGTTTGTTTTGGCTGGAGCTATGATTCTGTATCGCACTCAGGAGGCATAGATCTTTTCCACTGATTTTCTAAGTTGTTTTATGCTGGAAAATTATTTCACCCTCATTCTTTTGTATGTTCTGCCACTCTCAGGTTCATTTTCAAATGTTATTTTATAGTTGTTTTGAAGAGAATTTAAAAGAATTTGAGTCCCAGCCTTTTTTCTGCCATCTTGGTTCCACTGGTCACATCAGTTTTTTATCACTTTCCATTCTGAAAGCCAGAGTAACTAACCCTACAGGGCTACTTCTCAACTTACCCTCATATTACCAGATTGAATCTTTAGAGTGCAATGTGTACTAGTCCTCACAGGGCCCAAGGGGTAACCTGAGTGATTAGATACGGTTTATAATACTGTTTCTCATGAACCCCTATCTACTATGCTCTCAATATTATTATCCAACCAGAGTTAGTAAGTTTTTAGAAATGAGTATTTGCTAATGTAATATAGCAAAAAAAAAAATTAATACAAAACGTTCATCCAAAACTCTTGGCACATTCGCCCATAATCACGCAGAATGTCTCTGGAAACAGTGGGCAGAGAATACATATCACTAAAAGTCTCAGAGTTTACTATTTTTGAATGGAAATCATTTTTTTCCCTTCTTGGAGTTCTCATGAGGTTTTCCCTCATGAGATATCTATAGCACTTTCCTGGGTTCTGAAGGTTAGAACTTTCATTGAATCATGAAGGTTTGATTGTTTCCTTTCCCCAAAATGTAAAGGTCTTGGTACATTTAGTTTGTCCTCATTCTGGTCCCATTTGTATACAATTTTTATTACCAGTCCAGTCTCTCTAATGGCATAGACAACACTGAGGAGGGAGGAAGGAATATGAGACTCCTGGGCTCACTTGTTTTTCTGTCCCCTGGCTACAAACACACAGATCTGATTTTTCAATGTGCTCCAAAAGCTTAACTGGTTTCTTTTTCAAAATTTCTCTAATATACCTAGGTGCATAGGAGTGTATGTTGTGTGAGTGTGTACTCATGGGCATGGGTGTGTGCATGTGATTCAATTGATTCCAATACATGAGTCACCTGACTTTATCCAATGATTTGAAGTATGGCACTACTTGAAACTAGTTCACACATTTAGTTGCAGGTTTGAATCAATAGAGGTGTCTAGGAATCATTCACACTTGGTTTACACATTTTATTGATTCTGTAATTCCATTTAAAAGACATTCTTTTAAAAATTATTTATTTTCAGTTTTCAATATTCACTTCCACAAAATTTTGAATCTCGAATTTTCTCCCTGTCTCCCCCCACCCTCCTCCCCCAGAACAGCATGTGTTCTGATCTGCCTTCCCTTCTATTACATCATCCCAACCCCACTTAACCCCTTCCCTTCTATTTTCCTGTAGAGCAAGAGAGATTTCTACACCCCATTATCTATCGTACTTTCTAGTTGCATATAAAAACAATTTTTAACATTCATTTTTAAAGCTTTGAGTTCCACATTCTCTCCCTTTTCCCTCCCCATCTACCCTCATTGAGAAGACAAGCAATTTGATATAGGTTATACATGTGCAGTCATGCAAAACACTTCCATAACAGTCATGTTGTGAAAACCTGACTATATTTCCCTCTATCCTGTCCTGCATTCCATTTATTCTATTCTCTCCTTTGACCTGTCCCTCTACCAAAATGTTTGCTTCTGATTGTGCTTTCCCACAATCTGCCATTCCTTCTATTATCCCCCCTCTCTTATCCCCTTCCCCCCTGCTTTCCTGTAAGATAAGATTAACTTCCACACCCAATTGAGTGCATATGTTATTCCTTCCTAAAGCCAAATCTGATGAAAGGAAGGCTCACTTATTCCCTCTCATTTTCGATTTCTTCCCCTCCATTGTAATGGCTCTTTCTTGCCTTTTTTGTGTAAGATGATTTACTACATTCTACTCCCTTTCTCTTTCTCCTAGTACATTCCTCTCAACACTTAATTTTCTTTGTTAGATATCATCCCTTTACATTCAGCTCACCTTGTATGCTCTCTCTCTCTCTCTCTCAATATATATATATACATACACAGACAGACACATATACATACATACTTATGTATATATGTCTATGTTCATCCTTCGTTGCCAAAGAAGACCATGGTATCAGAAAAATGATGACATGACTTGCACTTGACTTTGTTTTGAGTGAGGGAGGGCTGTGCAGGTCACCAGCCTCACTTCTCCTCCAGAGCCATCTGAATCCAGTGACCAGATATTCATCAGGATGATTGGAGATGACCCAGTTGGGGTTATGTGACTTGCCCAAGGTCATACAGCTAGTGAGTGTCAAGCGTCTGAGGTGAGATTTGAACTCAAGTCCTCCTGACTCCTGCACTGGTGCCCTATCCACTGCACCACCTAGCTGCCCCAATGTATATGTGTATACACACACACACACACACACATATATATGTATACATACACAATACATACATATATGTGTTTATATATACATATATATGTGTGTGTGTATATATATACATATATATGTATATGTGTGTATACACATACATATATTCCCACCAACTATCCTAATAGTGAGAAAGGTCTCATGAGTTCCAAATATCTTTCCATGTAGAAATGTAAATAGTTCAACCCTTATGATTTCTCTTTGCTGTTTACCTTTTCATGCTTCTCTTGATTCTTGTATTTGAAAGTCAAATTTTTTATTCAGCTCTGGTCTCCTCAATAAGTATGCTTGAAAGTCTTCTATTTCACTGAAGTTCTATTTTTCCCTTAAAGTATGATACTCAGTTTTTCTGGGTAGGTGATTCTTGGTTTTAACCCTATCTCCTTTGATCTCTGGAATATCATATTCCAAACCCTTCAATTCCTTAGTGTAGAAGATGCTAAATACTTTGTTATCCTGATTGTATTTCCACAGTACTTGAATTGCTTCTTTCTGGCTGCTTCTAATATTTTCTCCTTGATCTGGAAACTCTGGAATTTGGCTACAATATTCCTAGGAGCTTTACTTTGGTGAAGTCTTTCAGGAGGTGATCAGTGGATGCTTTCCATTTCTATTTTATCCTCTGGGTCTAGAATATCAAGGAAGTTTTCCTTGATAATTTTGTAAAAGATGATGTCTAGGGTTCTTTTTTTGATCATGACTTTCAGGTAGTCCAATAATTTTTAAATTATCTCTCCTGGATCCATTTTCCAGGTCAGTTGTTTTTCCAATGGCATACTTCACAGTGTCTTCTATTTTTTCATTCTTTTGGTTTTGTTTTATAATTTCTTGATTTCTCATAAAGTAATTAGTTTCCACTTGCTCCAATCTAATTTTTAAGAAATTCAGTGAGTTTTTGGACCTCTTTTTCCATTTGGCCCATTCTGCTTTTTAAGGCATTCTTCTCTTCATTGGCT
Source organism: Notamacropus eugenii (assembly GCF_028372415.1). Taxonomy (NCBI): domain Eukaryota; kingdom Metazoa; phylum Chordata; class Mammalia; order Diprotodontia; family Macropodidae; genus Notamacropus; species Notamacropus eugenii. Next base: position 273,116,654 of record NC_092876.1, read on the forward strand.
TTTTGGACCTCTTTTGCCGTTTGGGTTAATCTAATTTTAAAGGCGTCGTTTTCTGAAGCATTTTGGGTGGTTTCCTTCAGGAAACTGTTGACTCGTTTTTCATGATTTTCTTGCATCACTCTCATTTCTCTTCCCAATTTTTCCTGTACTTCACTTACTTTATTTTCAGAATCCTTTTTGAGCTCTTCCATGACCTGAGACCAATTCACATTTTTCTTAGAGGCTTTAGATGCATGAGTTTTGGCTTTGTTGTCTTCTTCTGGTTGTATATTTTCATCTGCCTCATCCCCAATGATGTAAGAAAATACTTCTTCCCTGAGAAAGTAAGAATGTATAGTCTGTTTCTTTTCCCTTGTTTGCTTATTTTCCCAGTCAATTACTTGACTTTTGAGCTCTTTGTTAAGTGTCAGGCTCCAGAAGGAGCCTCTACTTTAGCAGTGGTTGCTGCCACCCAGGAGCTAGGACCCAGGTTGGGTCAGCATTGGGGCTGGGGCCCAATTATACTCCCTTCTCAGCTAGGTGAGAAACTGTTTCTAATGACCTTCAAAGCTGTCTTTAGTATTTGTGGGTTGGAGAAGTCTGGAAACCACAGCACCCACCAGTAATTCAGTCCCCTAAGTCTTGCTCCAGCTATGTCCATGTCTGGCACAGCCCATGCTGGACTGCACTCCACTTCCAGCTAGATGTGATAGACCCTTCCTGTTGATCTTCCAGATTGTCTTGGGCTGGAAATTTGCTTCAGCTTGTCATTTTGTGGCTTCTGCTACTCTAGAACTTGTTTAGAGTCATTTTTTACAGATTTTTTTGAGGGGTTTGGGGTAAAGTTTGAGCAGGGTCCCTGCTTCTACACCACCATCTTGGCTCCACCCCATAAAAGACATTCTTACCCGAAAAAGGTATCAAAACAAAGATAATGTTGTTAGTTACATTAATTGAAGCTTGAAGGTGATAAACCCTTTTTGCATCAGACTTGTTCACTGTTCACCTGTGGTCTTGGATGGGGCAAATTTCCAGCTCCTCTCTGTCTTTCCCCAACTTTTTCCCATTTGTGTAAATTATTCTTATTTTCTCTCATACAAATGATATTGCTTCACTTATATGGGACCATAAAATTTAGTCCATGAAGTATTAATTCAATTTTTCCTGTTTCCCTTCTGATTCTTTAAATTCCCTCAATTCTCTTGACACTTAGGTTTTTTATCTCTTGATGTTTTTTCTTTGTTCTTTCTTTTACCCCTCAGTTCAATCTCCTTTTTCAAACATTCACCTATAAACGTGAGAGAATTTATTTCATCACTTAATCATTTTCTAAAATAATTTTACTTAACTTACCTGAATTCTGTTATTTGGTATATTGGCAAGATAAATATTCTGTTCACATGTGTTATACTCAGGTAGTATGCTGGAGCCAGCCAACTCTACCTGGCTCATGAGCTAATTGTTAAATTTTCAGTGTGAACATCTACACCTTAGAAATGACAGTTCTTATTAATGAAGGTTAATTTATTGCTGTGCATATTGTCTGAACTTAAGAAAGTGTTAATTATGTAGATTAAACTTAGAAACATAAATACGTATATTCCTCCAACCCTCCCTAGAGCTCTGCTTCCCAGTATACCCTGTATTACTCTGTAAATATTGCCTGAGTTCTACAGGAATGAAGTTGAAATCTCAGAGAATAAAGTCATCACCAGACTAGCCCTGGTCACTGAAAGTTAATAATAATTATGATTATAGGCATTTATATAGACTTTGAATTCATTTGCACCTAAAAATATCCCACATTGTAGCTGTAACTGATTTTGCAGAAATTTATCAAATGCCTCTTTTTGAAAGTCAATCTTTTCTCATTGATTATTAGGCTCAGTTTTGCAGGATATACTATTTTGGGTTGCAACTTGACCCTTTTTGCTTTTCAGAATATTCTCTTTAATTCTTTCCTCTGATTTCTTATAAGTGGTATAATCCTAGATTATTTGAAATAGCATTCCCTCATACTGGTTCCCCATTCAGGTAGCTGTATCTACTCACAGGTTGCTGAACTCTTCCTTTGTTGCTGAAGAAGATCATGCCATCAGAGAAATGATAATACAACTTGCACTTGACTTTGTTTTGAGTGAGGGAGGGCTGCGCAAGTCATCAGCCTCACTTCTCCTCAGGAGCCAACTGAATCCAGTGACCAGATATTCATCAGGAAGACTGCAGATGACTCAGGATGCAATGGGAGACGTTGGTCCCTTATGCAGCTCCTCCTCTCCTGTCTGTTTCCCTCTCCCCTTCCTTCTCCTCTCCAAAGGAAGGTAAACTTGAATGGCCAGAAGATGTCCAGTTAACTTGGGTTTCACTGGTTATATTCCTTTCCTTTTCTTTCATCTTTCCTTTCTCAAAACCTTAGACTTACTCTGAAGCTCATACACTGGAGGACACTAGGCCCCACTGTTGCTGTTTCTCTCCCAGCCTGATGTCCTCCTTTTCTTCTATGCCTCATTAAAGGGTCCATCCCCTGGCTACTTCTTAAAGAAGCCTAGTCACTGAATGGGCATTACCTCATCTTAAGTGAGTTCCTGAATAGACCTGGCATAAAGGGTCTATAAGGCAAAAAGCATTTATTAAACATCTGCTATATGTAAGGCACTTTGCCAGGTGCTGGAGAGAGAAAGATAAAATGTCAAGTCTTCTGAAGGTAGTTTTATAGCAAAAAAGCTGACAATAAAGTCATCCCTCAGTAGTTTATTGATTACAACTATTGGTGTTATTGTTATCTAGTTGTTCAATCATGTCCAACTCTATGTGACCACATCAATATTGTCCCTGGGATTTTCTTGGTAAAGATCTTGGAGTAGTCTGACATTTCTTTCTCTGGTGAATTCTTATTCTGAAGATGAAGAACTGAAACAAATAGAGATTGTGTCACAAAGCTAATAAAGTGTCTGAGGCCAGACACAATTTTTAGCTCAGATTGCACTGACTTCAAACTTGGTACTCTATCCACTGCACCACCTAGCTGCTCTTAGTGATTCCTAGGGCAATGATTGTCAAATTCTACTCATATAGAGCATAAGTTCCATCAGGTCTTGCCAAATTGGTGATGGACTGAGTATGTGTCACTTGAGGACCACTCTAGCTAATTTCAAAGAATCTCTTTACTAAAAAATTAGGCATGAACGTCAATATTGGTTTATCCAAAGCAGCACTATTTGCTGATCCTTAGTAACTAACTTACGGAGTAATTCGACTTTGTGTCCTAAGGAAATACCTCTAATACTGAAATGGATCTGTGATATCAATGCTATGACTATTCTTCCCAGTGATATCTGTTTATATTTGTTCATCCTAGGTTATTCCTGTGCATATGTTTCAGCAAATTTACAATAGGCAGCCCACTCCAAAATACTAATAAAGAATTTACAACAAAAAAATCATCAAGTTGCAAGCAAGGAAGTTACAAGTCCATATTCTTTGACAAATCACAGCACTGAGTATTAGAATCGAACATTTCTTTGGTTTTCAACTTATCTTTTTAGAGTTATTAAATGGTAAAAGTCATATAAAAGTACAAAATCCATTCTGGAATGGAGGTTCTTTACCTGAGGCTCATGAATGTGTATTTGAAAAAAAATATTATATTAACTGTATTTGTAATAGGATTGAGTTTCCTTGTAATCTATGTGTTTTATTTTCTACATCTGAAAGAATTATTCTCAGAACAATGCCCAGGATTTCACCAAGCTGCCATTATATTCAAGTTACCAGTTTCTACTCTAGAATGTTATGCTTAAAATCTCATGTATCTCTCTCTCTCTCTCTCTCTCTCTCTCTCTCTCTCTCTCTCTCTCTCTCTCTCTCTCTCTCTCTCTCTCTCTATATATATATATATATATATATATATATATATATATATATATACACACACACACATAAAATCTTTGACTTTAAAGGTTTCTAAATCTTGAAGCTAAAACTTGAAGAATTTTAGAAACTCTCTAGGCCAAACTCCACACATATTTTACAGATGAGGAAAGTGAGATATGTAGACTCAAACTCCAAGATCAAACATTGATTTAGTGCCTTAGCCTTAGAGACTAGTACCTGTTTCTACTGCCCTGTGACATGAAGAAAGTACAGTCATGACAAGATGATTACTTTATATTAAAAAACAAAGGGAACAATTTCCCAATAGTTATAAACTCTACAAAATTCCCTCGATCTTTCAACCTGAGCAAAGCCATCTTTACTTCCTTGTTGCTTAGTGTATATACTAGGGGGTTCAGTATGGGTGTGATAGTTTGGAAAATGGTTATAATCCTATCCATAACATGTTTTGAGCCTGGTCTTAGATAAATGATGAGACCAGGCACAAAGAAACAGAGGACCACAATGCAATGGGAAATACAGGTCTGGAAGGCTTTGTATCTGCCCTTTGCTGTATGAATCTTCAGGATAGCATGAAAAATGGACAAATAGGAAAGAAAAACCAGGAAGCAACATGCAGGGGTCACCACACCAATGTTAACAAAAGTCTCATTGACTGAGATATTTGCACAGACCCCTTTGAGAATGCATCACAAAGGCAATGCTCAATCTTTTGGGGGCCACAGTAGGGCAGGTTGAAGGTCAGGGTAGTCTGAGATGCTGACTAGGGAGCATCCCTGAGCCATGTGCCACCAGCTAGAAGGGGTTTTCCCGCTCATCATGGCAGCATAACACGGGGGATAAGAGATGGCCAGCTAGTGGTCATGGGACATGTCTGTATAGAGAAAACTCTCTGTACCCCAGATGATGGAAGAAATACAGTTGGGTCACACAGCTGTGAAATGAGATGGCCTCCAAATTTTGGGAGAATAGTGCCCATGAGTGTCTTGGGCACAGTAACAATAAAGAATCACATGTCGATGAAGGAAAGGTTTGCCAGGAAATAGTGCATAGGAGTGTAGAGGTGGGAGTCTACCTTGATCACCAGCAGGATGATAAGGTTCCCCACCAAAGCAAGTGCATATATCACTAAGAAGATCCCAAATCAGGGTGTCCCCAACTCAGGTGTATAGGGAATCCCTGTGAGGATTAATGTAGTCATGAAGCTCTCATCCTGTCTTTCCATTAGACAGTGGACTCCTCTTAAAGAAGGAAACATCATTCAATCAATAGACAAGCATTTTAAACACCTACGAGGCATTGCACTAGGCATTAGAAATAGAAACAGAAAAATAAGAATAATTCCTGTAATCAAAAATTTTATACCATCTTGGAGAAAATAACATGTAAAACTCAAATTGTAGCAGGGGATGAGAACTCACCCCTCCTTTTATCTTCTACACATCCATTTTACTCATTTTCTTATAAGATTCTAAGTCAATAAAGGGATTTTTAAAAATACTCTCTCGACTAAAATTGGAACAACTCTCTCATTACTTAATTAGTTCTAGGCCACTACTCCAGTTCACTAACATTGTGTGTTAAATTTACAGCAGAAATCTTTTCCCATAGCTTTTTTCTCATTTCAGTTCTAAGATCCCCTAATCTTCTAGGCTTAAATAAGCATGAATTTATTATATACAATTTATTAGGAATGCAATGAATGATAAGACAAAGACATAAATAATTATTTATAATGTATGAGGTCTGAGAAATATCATAGCCATTATCACTTCTGGCCATCTCTTATATATCTGACTTTTCATCAATTCAGAAAATAAAAGACCACATTTCATGTCTCTCAGAATACCAATTAAAATTTCTTATGAGTGATCCTTTTCATTTTTCTTCAAAAGATAAGTTAAAATACTTTTCTTGAGAAAGAATCTCCACTATAAAGATAGAATACAAAAGGTAGTTTAAAAAATTAATACTTCTCTGGATTGAAATTGAAAGCATCTTTGGGATGATTCAGAATCAATGTTTGAAATTTCCTGTTCTCCCTTTTCTATCCCTGTTAACTTTGAAAATTCCTAGGCATCTGATCTGGAGGAACAGAAAAAGATAGTAATGGTAAGTCATGAGTTTGATAAATGGTAGAAATCAGAAGTAAGAGGAATGTGATGGGAAAGGTAGGAACCATAAGGAGTAGAACAATGGCAAAATATCTGGAAGGTCTACTCCTCATCTTGCATGGCATAGATGACTCACAAAGAGACCTGTACAGGTTTTTGCAGACAGTGAATGAGGAGATTCTTAAAATAAATGGTATTGCTGAATACCTGATAAAGCATTGACAGAAGATTTGAAAGCAGAGGAGAAAAACATACAGAAAGGCAATAGACAAGAAGGCATCAGAGGCTAGTTAGAAAGAGAATGGAGGAGGAGGGAGAGAGAGTATCACTGTCACCCTTCTTTGTAAAGAAAGGACTTTCCCAGAGGAGACTTCATATTAGGGATTATAAATTACTGGGAATATGCATTTGACATAAATTGAACTGAGTCACCAATAGTTTCTGGGTTTTTTATCCTGATTCATTAAATAAAATTATTCCATAATATTGCGAATTCCATACACAGTTAGCAATTATAAGTTTCTGTTATGTTTTCCATTATCAGGGAGACTTGGATGCAAAAGTTACATATATTTTTTATTAATAAAAGTCTGAAATTGTAAAGCACAGAGTGAAATAGTCAATTTGATATGTGACAATTAAATGCCAGAGAAATTCATGAGAGCAAACAGATGAATGTCTGTGAATATAAATAAAATATTAAAGATCAAATAATATAAACTATTCTTATAAGACAAAGGCATTTGAGGCATCCAGTTATTACATAGAAAACGGACCTAGGAAATTTCATATCATGTCTGTGAGTTTTCTGATCTCAGTGTCTATCCTCCGGTATCTCATGAAAAATGAAGCTAATAATGTTTGTACTATGTACCTCACACTATTGTTGTGAGGAAAATGATTCATATACATTAAAGAACTAAACCAATGTGATAAATATGTGTGTTAAGTAAATAAATAATATAATCTTGAGTGCCTGAATACATTGATATGATGCTTCAGAAAATAAACACACAGAAACCATTATCCTATTTTTGTGCAAGGCCACATGACACTTGTATTTAGAATTCTGTGCCCTGAGTCTGATTTGCTCTAACTCAAGATAAACATACTGGAGATAGAAAGCATGTCTGCAGCCAGAATCAGCTAGGCATTGTTGAGTTTGGTTCCCAAGGATAAATTAAAAAGATTAAGAATCCATGGATGTGTGATGGCTGAGAATAGTTAATGCAACATTCATAAATTCATGATGGAAATAGGCTGAATATGTACTTGGTCATTAAATCTTTACATATGCTCTGTATTGCACTAGATACCCACTCCTCAAATTAGAAACAGAAATCAAAGTCATAAAATAAACTAGTTCTTTGTATAATGGGTATAAATAATTTTCTGAAAGTCATTTTCCTAAGAAAGTTTCTTAATCTGAAATATAAATGGGTTCTAAAGGAATTTAGATCAGTTTCTGGACATTGAGAGTTGAAATACAGCTTTGAACTCCTTTAACCTAATTTATTATTAAGCATATGAAGAAACAGAAGTTCAGTGAGGTTAAGTGATTTGCCCAAAGAAATTCAGTGACAATGACAAGAGATAACTGAGTTCAATGTCACTAATGCAGAAATGTATTTTGTACAAGTATATATATATTTGTATTGGAACTTATATTTGTGCCTCTTCCATGAATGAGGAAGTAAAAGGTGAAAGGGAGGGAATTTAGAACTAAAAATAAAATAAAATAGAATTTAAAATTTTTTTTTAATCCTATTATATAAAATGTAATTGGAGAAACTTTAACAAAACCCTAATCCTAAATGCCCCTTCATAATGCCACCTTTCTGATGCACATCCTCATCATCTCATGCCTGTACTATTGTGACTGACTTTTGGTTCGTCTCCGTTCCTGGTTTTTCCACATTTTCATCCACCCACCACTAACTTGTGAAACTGATCCTCCTAACACACATTTATAACCGTGTCAGTCCCCTACTCAATCAACTATAGTGACTCCCTACCACTTTGGAAGTCTAATATTAAATACCCTGCTTGGCATTCAGAGCCCTTCAACACTTGATCTGTTTTTACTTTTTTCAATCTTCTTACACCTTACAAGCCCATGGGGACTCTATAAATCAATGGCACTACCCTGGAACTGTGAGGAACACAAAACATTCCATCTCCCAACTCTATGCTTTTTTACTGACTGTTCCCAATGACTCGAATTTTGTTTCTGCCGCCTGCCCTCCATAGTTTCCTTTAAATCCCAGATAAAATTGCATCTTCTATGAAAAAGGTTTTCTTAATATCCTTTAAAGCTATTGTCTTCCCTCTATTGGTTATCTCACTTTTATCATGTATGTATCTTCATTATACATAGCTGTTTGCATCTTGTATCCTCATTCTTGAAAGTAGGTATTGTACAAGATTCGGGGAAGATTGCAGACTAGGTCAGAAAATTCCAGGCTCTCCAAATTTCCTCATAGACAGAACAAAGCCTTAAAATGAATTTGGAGTGGCAAAAATAAAGAAATAAAGCAGTTGTCCTCCTAAGACAACTTGTCAGAACCTCAGGAAAGATAGGACCTCAAGGATTTGAGGCTGGCCAGAGTGAAATACCTCAACTACCTCAAGACTGACTCTACTGAATCAACGAACACTAGGTCTTGGGGGAAGCTCAATTGGAAACCAAACTAGGCCTCAAGAACTTTCACCTCACAGCCTCTGGAACTTTCACCTCACAAAATTTTATCTGACAACAGTGTGAGGATCAGAGGACTGAGTGGAGGATGACTGAAGGACTCCCACTGTTTCTAGAAGCCAGGTCAAGTGGTGGTGACCAGATATGGTCCCAAGCTATGGTTGTGGGTAAAGAGGATCCCAGTGATTGTGCTACCACAGAGAGCAAGAGTATTTTTGAAACAGTTTGCACAGGAACCCAAACTGCAACTTAGGGGAGGAGAGGAGTTCCTGAGGTTGGGTCCACTGACAGAATTCAGAAAATAGTGGTAAGATGAACCTGAGGCCTGGTGCACAATTACCTACAGTGTGGGATTAAAAAGTGATTACAATAATAAGTTGCTAAAAATAAAATAAAACAAAATAAAAATGAATAAGCAGAGGAAAAAGAACCCAACCAAATCTAGATACTGTAGTATAAAAGAAGATCTGGGTTCAAATTCAGAAAGAGGAAAATAGTGAGGTAAAAAAGCCACTCTTACCCCAAAAGAGTAACATCAGATAGTCTCAAGCCCAAAAAGAGTCCTTGGAAGAATTTTAAAAGGACTTCAAAAATCAAGTAAGAGCGATTAAGGAAAAATTAGGGATAAGATAAAAGCAATTAACAGAAATTATGAAAAGAAAGTTAATCAAATGGAAAAAGAAGTCCAAAATCTTAAGGAAGAAAATAACTCCTCAAAAACTAGAATTGAGCAAAGGGAATCAAATGATGTTATGGGACACCCAATAAATAGCAAAATTAGAAAAAAAAAAGAAGAGAATCTGAAACACTGTATTAGGAAAAATAAACTGATCTGGAGAACAGATCAAAGAGACACAACATAAGAATTGTTGGGCTGTCTGGAAGTTACAATAAAAAAAGAATCTTGATATAAGATTACAAGAAATTATTAGGGGAAACTGCCCTGACATTATAGAACAAGAGGGTAAAGTAAAAATAGAGGTAAAATCTACCAATCATCACCTGAAAAAGATCCAACTAAGAAAATTCACAGGAATGTCATAGCCAAGTTTCAAAGCTTTGAGGTTAAGGAGAAAATATTGCAAGCAATAAGAAAAAGAATTCAAATACTGTAGAGATTTAATCAGCATTTCACAAGACTGAGAAACTTCTCCACTAACAGATCATAGGTCTTTGAACATTATATTTCAAAGAGCAAGAGGTGGGGTTCAACCGTGAATAACTTACCCAACAAAGTTGAGTATAATTTTGAATGGGGAAAAAAATTACATTTAACAAACTGAAAGACTTTCAGGTATTTGTAACAAAAATGGAAAAGTTAATATACAAGAGCCAGAAGAGTAGAAGAAAACATTAAAGAGTAATTATAAGGGATGAATTAAGGTCAGGCTGTTTACTTCTTATATATGAAACTCCATAGGATTTAATATTGGTTGATAATTATGGATACTGGAGGTTATGAAAGAAAAATGTAGTGAACTAAATAAATTCCAGAATTAATTAAAAAGGACTTAGAATACATGATATTCTAAAGTCATACTTATAGGCTCAAATTTGGGTCCGACAATTCAAGCCTTTAAATGTCTTTCACATATCTGACAAGTAAGACTAATGCTAATATCCAATATTTGTCAAAAGGAGGAAAAATATCCAGCTTAGTACATAAATACTTGAGTAACAGGACATTCACTTTAGTGGAAAAATCCAAGTTTCTCATATAATCACTCTTCAGTTATGTCTTCAGTATTTTTTATTTCAAAAACCTTGGTTAGTTCAGCTGTTTGAACTAGTTTATTCTTATTCTCAGCATACATCATCTGTTGTTCAGGTTTACACCCAACAAGACTAGAGAAAATAAAACACAGAGGGTATGAAACTCTTCCATCATCATGTTGATATTTATAACTATATACAATGAAGCGAGGTTGTCATTCAGGCAGTTCATCTTTTAAGTTCATCAGGTGAAATACCCTCATGCTTTTCATCCAGGACTACCAGCCATTTATCCTTGTCAATCTTCATTACAATAGCAGCAGTGTTAGTTTCATTGCAAAAACAAAACTTTCTCAGTTTCTCCACTAGATCTTCAGCAACATCACAAACCACCAGAGATTCACTCATTTTTCTTCCAGCTAGACCACCTCCTCTTACTTGATTTTAAAATCCTTTTTGAGCTCTTCCGTAACTTGAAATCAATTAGTATTTTTTTGAGGCTTTGGATGTTCTTTGATCTTCACAACCACCTGGAAAGGTAGGTTCTATTTTTATCTCCATTTCATAGATGAGCAAACTGAGGTAAACAGAGGTGAAGTTACTTGCCCAGTCACAGTGTCTGAAGCTAGGTTTGAACTTATGTCTTCCTGATTCCAGATCAGGTGCTCTATCCACTATGCCACCCTAGGTTCCCCCCTCCCCCCGACCCCATATATATTAGAAAGCTTCAAGTGTTTTTTCCTTGAAAAAAAAAGACAGACAAAAGGAGGTAGCTTTTTGCATATTTATTGCCAACATACTATGGATATATATTATATAATGCCATATACATATACATGTATGTGTACACGCATATACATATATATTTCATAGACAATATATTATGCATTATATATACAATGTGTATATAAGTGATGTTAAAATGGAACTCTTATGTTATTTTTAACCGATTTTAGGATTTTTTATAGTTTTTCATATTTTTCTGTGCTTTTCATATCAGTAAATGAGTTATTTTAGCTAAAGGATTTTTTTTATCATCCATACATTTAATCCTACTGTTTGAAGCACCTTTCTTTTTAATATGATTAATAATGTTGATTATTTTCCTTTCTTGTATCCTCAGTGTTTTCCTAATGTTGAACCATTCTTGTATCCCTTAAATAAATCTAACTTGGTCATGATGAATACTGATTTTTGCTAGATTGCTGTAATCGTTGTTTTGCTAGAAGTATTTGAAAATGTTGCATCATTTGTACATGTTGACTTCCATGATAAACTGTTAGTTCTTTAAGAGAAGGAAGAGTTTTTTTTATTTTGTTTGAATCTCTAGTACCTAACAAAGTACCTACCACATAGTAAGAATTTAATAAGTACTAATTGATTACCGATATTGACAGATAATTTTCTTTCTTTGCTTTACTCTAATTTATTCTTAAGTTAAGATTCATTTTAAAAAGGAGATGAATTTGTTTTCTTTCTTGATTTTTGGTAGAATTTGAGGAGGGAAATGTTCCTTGATTTTTCAATGATTGATAAAATTCACCTATAAATCTGTCTGAGCTACAGTAGTTACCAAGGTCCTGAGGATACAAGGAAAGGCAAAAGACAGCCCCTGTCCCAAAGGAGTTCACAATCTAATGGAGCAGAGAAGACATAAGTAAGAATTTGTAAATAATATATATATAATAGGAAATAGTCAACAGAAAAGAGGCACTAGGATTAAGAGATATTAGGAAAGGATTATATAGAAATTGGAATTTTAGTTGGAACAGAAAGAAGCCAGGAAATCTGGGAGGCAGAGATGAGAAGGGAAATATTCTGTGCATAGGAAACAGCAAGTAAAAATTCCTTAATTTGATATATGGGGTTTCTTGTTTGACGAACAACAAGGAGACAAGTGTCACTGGATCAAAAAATAGAGAAGTATAAGGTATAAAAGACTGAAAAGTTAGAGAACTCTAGGTTACAAAGGGCTTTGAATACCAAAGAATTTTACATTTGATCCTGAAGATGATATAGAGCCCCCGAATTTTGTTGAATTGGGTGTGGAAATTGGGGCAGCAAGAATGACATGATTGGAATTGCACATCAGAAAAAATCACACTGGTGGCTCAGTGGAAGTTGAAATGAAAAGAGGAGACACTTGTGGTAGGCAGACCACTCAGCAGGCTGCTGCATTAGTCTAGATGAGAAGATGAGGGGGCATGTACCAGGGTGATGATAATGCCAGAGGACAGAAGGGGTTCTATGTGAGAGATGATACAAAGGAAAAATTGACACACCTTGGCAATTGATTACATATCAGTGGGGTTAGAGAATGAAGAATCAAGGATGACAACTAGATTGCAAGGCTGGGTGACTAAGAAGTTAGGAAGGGAAAAGGTTTTTAGGGTAAAGAGTTCAATTTTGGACAATTTGAGTTTAAGATTTCTCTGGGCATCCAATTTCTAGTATGAAATCAAAGATCCAAATCTGGAGTTCAGCAGAGTACTTAGTACAAGATAAGTAGATTTGAAAATTATCAGCAGAGAGATAATAATTGAGTCCTTGGGAGCTGATGAGATCACCAAGTGAAATAATTTATGCATAGATCTTCACACTCTGAGGCTAAAGGCCAAATCCAATCTGCCACCTATTTTTCATACCATCCAAAAGGTAAGATGAGTTTACATAAAACATGCGTAAGGCATAGGGCTCATATAAGAACCATATAGCAGACTGGACTTGGCTTTCAGGTGGTTTGCTGACCCTGGTATAGAGAGAAAAGAAAAGAGGGCCCAAGGCAGAGCCCTAAGAAACATCTACAGTTTGCAACATGATCTGGAATGAGATCAGTCAAGACTAAGAAGAGCTCTGATAGGAGAATCAGAAGAGTGTAATGTCGCAAAAATCTTAGGAGATAAGATTATCAAGGAGAAGGGGTTGATCAACATTACCAAAGGCTGCAGGGAAGTCAGAAAGGATCAATTTTGAAAAAAAGCTATCAGATTTGTCAATTAAGAGATCATTATTAACTTTGGAGAGAGCAAATTTGGTTGAATAATGAGATTGAAAGTCAGACTATAGAGTTAAGAAGAATGAAAAAAGACATGAAAGCACCGACTCTAGGAGACCTTCTCAAGGAGTTCAGCTACAAAAGGGAGAAATTACATGGGGCCATAATTAATGGGAATGAATGAATCAAGTGAGGATCTTTTGAGGATGTGGGAGACATGAGGCATATTTTTATGCATTAAAGAAGTAGACAGTAGATATGTAGATATTGAAGATAATTGAGAGAGGAGGCAATCTGTTGGAGTAGACAAGCTCTAATGGGATCACTTGTAGACTTGTTGGATTTGGAAAGGAGAAATGTTGCCTCAGCATGTGAAAGAGGTAAAAAGGAGGAGCTGCTCACAGTAAGAATCTGGATCATATGAAATAAGGAACAGAAAAAAATGAGGGGGGTTCAAGGGGATTGGGATTTAGAAATCAAAAAGTTAGAGATGGAGGATGATCTATAGAATGAAATTTGTAAGTCCTTTAGTGGAAATTTTGGAAAAAAGTTTCAATGTCATTAGAGTCATGATGTGAGTCATTATTGAATAGTTTTGTCTATTCATATTTAAAGTTTATTAGAATTGCATTTTCTTCCACTTACTAATTTTGCATTGAATTTATTCTCCTCTTCTTTTAAGCTAGTTTTCCTTATAGTATTGTAGGGCTAGTCTATCCATAGAGTCTCTCTCTCCACCCCAGTTCTTCTAATTATCCTATTCCAAGTTCCCTGAATTTACTTAAATTTGAATTTCTTTTCCTTCATTTTGTTTTTGTGTCTCTTCATTTTTAATATTTTTAATTTGATAGATGTTTTATTTCCAATTACATGTAAAGATAATTTTCAACATTCATTTTTGTAGATTTTGAGGGCCAAATTTTTCTCCCTCCCTCCACTTTTTCCTCCCCAAGACAGCAATAAATCTGATATAGGCAAAATGATACATGTACAATCATGTCAAACAAACATATTTCCACATTAATCATGTTGTTAAAGAAGAATCAGAACAAAAGTGAAAAACAAGAAAGGAAAAAAACTTAAAAGAGTGTGCTTGATTTGCATTCAGCCTCCATAGTTCTTTTTCTGGATGTGGTTAGCATTTTCCATTGTGAGTTTTTGGAATTGTCTTGCGTCATTGTATTGCTAAGAAGAGCTGAGTCATCACATGACGTTGCTCTTGCTGTGTGCAATGTTCTCTGATTCTGCTCATTTCACCTAGCATCAGTTCATGTAAGTCTTTCCAGACTTTTCTGAAATCCACCTTTTCTTCATTTCTTACAGCACAGTGGTATTCCATTATATTCATATACCACAACTACTTGTTCAGCTATTCTCCAATTGATGGGCAATCCTTCAATTCCCAATTCTTTGGCACCACAAAAGAGCTGCTATAAATATATCTTATACATATGAATCCTTTTCTCTTTTTTTATGACATTTTTGGAATACAGACCTAGTAAGGGTATTGTTGGATCAAAAGGTATGTACCATTTGGTTGCCCTTTGGGCAGAGTTTCAAATTGATCTCCAGAATGGTTGGATCAGTTCATTACTCCACCAATAATGCAATAATGTTCCAATTTTCTCATATATTCTCTAATATTTATTCAATCTGATAGGTGTGAGGTGGGATCTCAGGATTGTTTTGATTTGCATTTCTCTAATTAATAGTGATTTAGAACATTTTTCATTTCATTAGAGATAGTATTAATATATTCCTCTGAAAACTGCCTGTTCATGTCCATTGACTATTTATCCATTGGGGAACGATTTGTATTCTTATAAATTTGAGTCAGTTTTCTATATACTTGAGAAATGAGACTTTTATTAGAAACATTGTCTGTAAAAAAAAAAAAATACTAGCTTTCTGTTTTCCTACCACTCTTGGCTGCATTAGTTTTGTTTGGGCAAAACTTTTTAAATTTAGTGTAATTAAAATGATCCATATTGCATTTTATAATGTTCTCTATCTCTTGTTTGGTCATGAATTATTTCCTTCTCCAAAGACAGAGAGGTAAACTATCCCTTGCTCTCCTAATTTGCTTATGGAATCATCTCTTATGTCTAAATCATGTATCCATTTTGACCTTACTTTGGGGTAAGGTATGAGGTGTTGGTCTCTGTCTCCCCCTATTTTAACCCTTATTCTTCCACTGCCCATGTAAGGATGAAACAGAATGTTTTCTCTCCCCTTAACATGCCTTCCAATCTTTTATTTTAAATATTTTTGCTTTGCCCTTTTCCAAAAATTTTTTCTTTGTTTTGTCCTCATTTTTCTGTTCTACTCTCTTATGAGTTTTATTTTTTAATTTTTGTCCTTTATCATATTTGTACCCTCTATTTTTCTCTGTCCCTAAGGTAGAAGTACCTAACAACTATATTTCAAATCCACCCACTATTTCCATGTTAGTGCATTTGTAGTTCTATCCCTGTCTTCACTTTTTCCTGTTATGCCTCAGTCATAAAAATATCGATTCAAGAAGAAGCAACATTCAATATAAATAGTGACATTAACCTGGGAGTCACTCTGTGCCACAAGTCAAGAAACACAATCTCATCTCTTCTCCATTTTTATCATGATTACACTTCACTCTGAAGGCCAGTGTAACACACACTGTGGGACTAATTCCAAACTTCTCCAAATATTTCCAGATTACATCCAAAGAAGACAGTGTCTGCTGTTCCTCATGAGGTTCTAGGGGTAACCTGAGTGATTAGAGAAGATTTCTAGTCCCGTTGCTCATGAGCTCTTATATACTATGTCCTCAATACTAATTAGTCACCTAGAAGGGATATTTACCTTTTTAGTATATTAAGAAAATTTGGTTGAGAAAAATTGGTACAAAACATTCCTCCAAAAGACTTGGGCATGCTCTCCCACAATTATACAAAGAGTCTCTGTGGACAGTGGGCTAAAGATAAAAGTCAAATTTTCCTTCCTGGACTCCACATGAGATTGCCCTGAAGTATCAAGGACACTTTCCTGGGTTCTGAGGATTGAGATTCCAGTGGAATCTAGAGTTGTGCTTCTCTCCTGCCCCTAAAAAGCTTCATTCTCTGAAGTTTTCTTTTCTCCGTATGACTAGTTTGTTCTCACTAAGCTCCCATTTGGATACGATTTTTACCAGTTCGGTCTCTCTAATGGTATAGTCAGAGGTGAGGAGGAGGGAAGGAATATGATATTCCCTCTGGGCTTCTCGCTTGTTTTCTATCCCCTGGTTACAGACACAAGGGTCTGATTTCTCCATGTCCTCCCAAAGCTTAAGTGATTTCCTGCTCAAAATATTTTTCTTATATAACTAGGTCTAGAGGAGTATGTGTGTGTGTCTGTGTGTCTGTGTGTGTGTGTGTGTGTGTGTGTATGAGATTCTTTCAATGAATTCTAATATGTACGTCACCTAGTTTCATCCCAGGACTTAAAGTATGCCCCTCCCATAAACAAAATCACAAACAAGTTCTCCCACTCACACTAGTTGCTGTCCCAGCTCCCTGCTTTCTCTCTCCTTCCCAGCTCTGACTAGTCTGACCAACTTCCTGTCATCTCTGCTCCAGCTCCCCCTCTTCCTGCTCCACCCACTCAGCAAGCTTCCCCCACCACAGGCTTCGTCTGACCCAAACTTATGTGACTTAGTCTTCCATGTGACTTAAGCAAGTCACAGAGGCCCATTAATGAATGGGAAAGATCTTCCCATTCCATTAAAAATATATTAATTCCATTAAAAATACATTTACAGTACACTATCTACTACCATATATCAGGGGTTGTCAGGATCTGACCTAGGTTCATTAGTACAGTAAATGCTGAGAGGAGAGAAGAAAGATCCAAGGTACATTTTCAAACCCATTTCCCTTGGACAGAAGTTCTTCCCATTCTACCTTAAGGCTCCAAACTCTGCTCCATACTGTTTACATCTTTCACTCACTTGCTTCTAGTTGCAGTTCATTCTGTGTGTGTGTGTGTGTGTGTGTGTGTGTGTGTGTGTGTGTGTGTGTGTGCACGTGTGCGGAGAATCTATCTTTTCCTTTTCTGGATATGGAGTGCAGGCTGAGTCACCATCATGGGAGAATGGAGAAAACCAGGCAAGATTCTCAGGTCCAGAACTCTAACCATTTTATCATCAAGCTGTTAACTGCCACTCAAATTTCAGTCTGCTTACCCTTGATTAGCTGTAACATATTCTGTAACGAAAGGATCATGAGTCATTGTTAGAATTTTGTAAACCTTGCAAAAAGACACAGAGCCCCATTTTTTTCCTAAGTCTTTTTACATGTTTTACATGATCCAGAGAAACAAACAATGAGTACATATCAGATGGGGTCATGAGTCTTCATTTAGAGAAGACTAGTAGCTAAGGAGGAATATCAATTTAATCCACGATGAGCCAAGTAAAGTCAATCCATGACAATAAGCATTCATTCAATACCTACTATATGTAAAATACTTTGCTAGATTCTAGCAATAGGAAAGTAATTGTATAGCAATAAGCTTCCACTAAAGTTATCACTAAATACCTTATTGATTAATATTACTGTTGTTATTCAGGTGCTCAGTGATATCTGATTCTACATGATGTCATGGACATTGTCCATGGGGCTTTCTTGGTAAAGAAAATGGGGTGACTCACCATTTTTTTCTCCTTTGTGTCCTCATTTTAAAGATTTGGGACTGAAACAAATAGGGGTTAAGTTTTTTACCTAGAGTCAGACAGCTACTACATGTGGGGAGCTAGATTTTAACTCAGATTGTTCTGACTCCAGGTCTGGTGCTCTATCCATTATACCATCTAACTCCCATTATTAGTTACTAGGGCAATGATTTTCAAATTCTATACGTATGAAGCAGAAGTACCAGGAGGCCTTATCAAATTGAAAAGGTTTCAGGAAGAGGCTGGGTGATAGAATCAATATGTGTCATTTGAGGACCAATCTAGCTAATTTCAAAGAATTTCATTATTAAAAAAAATTAGCCATGAACAGTCAAACTTGCTTATCCAAATCAACTCTATTTGCTAATCTTTAGTAATTAACTTTTGGAACCACTGGACTTTGTGTCCTAAGGAAATATTTCAAATATTTAAATGGATCTGTGATATTAATGATTTGGTTATTCTTCCCAGCAATAAATGGTCATGGTTATCCACCCTAGATTATTCTTATTTGTGTCCTCCTGCAAAATTCACAATAGGTAGCCCACCCAAAGTGCTAAAAGAAATATTGAAGAAATCAGGAAGTTGTAAGCAAGGAAGTTTCACATCTATATTTTTTGACAAATCACAGCACTGTGTATTAGGAATGAATACTTTTCCTAGTTTTAAAATTATCTTTTTAGAGCCATCAAATCTCAAGTCATATATAGGTACAAAATCCACTCTGGAAAAGGGGTTCTTACCCTGAGGTTCATGAACATAGTTTTCTTTAAATATTTTGTTAACCATATTTCAATAGGAACTGTTTCCTGTGTAATCTTTGTATTTTATTTTCTGCATCTAAATGCATTATTATTCTACGAAGCGGCCAAAATTTTCACCAAACAGCCAAAGGAATCCACTTTATACAAAACATTAGAAGCTTCTACTCTAGAATGTTATGCTTAACATCTCATTCTAACTCATTATTCTCCTAGAGAATGATATCCTCCTTTTAGAACTTCTACTGTATTGTCATTATGAGAAAGATGAAGAAAGGCTAAGAGCAGTCCTAGGGTTGCTAGTAGTGCTTTAAGAGTGAACAAAATACTATTTTTGTCTGTTTTTGTCATAAGAGAAAAATATGCTTGTACATTGCTCTTTCAGAGTCCTATTATACAGAAATGATTACCCATCCCTAGGTTAAGGAACTGTTTTCTATTTAAAATATAACTTCTGTGGATTGGTAGCATATTGAGTTCTTCCCAACCTCTCCTGTTGTAGTCTGGATGCATGTCAGTAATTCAGTTTTTCAAAGTCTTCTCTTCTGTCAGTCTGAGAAGTATGAATTTGGAAGGGATGGAAACTTTAGCCAGTTTATAATGTTTGCCTAGAACAGCCATTGACTTTTGCTACCCAGTATATGTAAATCTTTGAAATTTACCATTCCTGAATTTCTCACAGAATCTTGAAGTTAAAGCTAGAAGAATCTGAGAAACTCTAGCCCACACTCTCCACTCTCATCTACTGATGAGAAAAAGTGAGGTTTATAGAGGTAAAATCCAAGGTCAAACATTGATTAGCTTTAGAGATCTGTACTGTTTCTACTGCCCTATGACATGAATCAGGTACAGTCATGGCAAGTCAAGTACTTTATATCTAAAACAACAACAACAAAAAAAAAAACCAAGGGAACAATTTCCCAGTAGTTATAAACTATACAAAATTCTCTCGATCTTTCAACCTGAGCAAAGCCATCTTTACTTCCTTGTTCCTTAGCGTATATACTAAGGGATTCAGCATGGGTGTGATCATTGTTTGAAAAATGGTTATAATCCTATCCATAACATGTTTTGAGCCTGGTCTTAGATAAATGATGAGACCAGGCACAAAGAAACAGAGGACCACAATGCAATGGGAAATACAGGTCTGGAAAGCTTTATATCTGCCCTCTGCTGTGTGAATCTTCAGGATAGCATGAACAATGGACACATAGGAAAGGAAAATCAGAAAACAACATCCAGAGGCCACCACACCAATGTTAACAAAGATTACCATCTCATTGACTGAGGTGTTTGCACAGGCCAGTTTGAGAATGGGTGGTGCATCACAAACATAATGTTCAATCTGGTTGGGGCCACAGTAGGGCAGGCGGAAAGTCAGGGCAGTCTGGGCTGCTGAATGGATAGCACCACTGAGCCATGTGCCACCAGCTAGAAGGGCACAGATTTTCCCACTCATCATGGTAGCATAGCGCAGTGGATAAGTGATGGCCAGGTAGCGGTCATAGGACATGACTGTGTAGAGGAAACACTCAGTGCTCCCCAGACCATGGAAGAAATACAGCTGAGCCACACAACTGTGAAATGAGATGGCCCCACCATCTGGGGAGAGGAGACCCATGAGTATCTTGGGTACAGTAACAGTGGAGAACCACATATCAATGAAGGAGAGGTTGGACAGGAAGTAGTACATGGGAGTGCGGAGGTGAGAATCCACCTTGATTACCATCAGAATGAGGAGGTTCCCCACCAAAGTGAGTGCGTATATCACTAAGAAGATCCCAAATAGAGGTATCCCCAACTCAGGTGCATGAGGAATCCCTCTAAGGATGAACGTAGCCACGAAGCTCTCATTTTGTCTGTCCATTTAGATAATGGACTCTTTTCCTAAAGAAGGAAATATCATTCAATCAATTAACAAGTTTTTTAAACACCTACTCACCATTGTACGCATTGGAAATACAAAAAGAAAATAGTTCCTGGACTCAAGAATTTTATACCATCTTGAAGAAAATAACATATAAGCCTAATATTACTGCAAAGGATGAGAGCTGACAATCTCTACATGTAACCTATATGATCACCCCTCCTTTTACACATCCATTTTCTTTACTCTCTTACCTGGTTCTAAGTCAATGAAGGAATTATTTTATATTCTCTCAACTACAATTGGAACTCTCTCAGTACTTAATTAGTTCTAGGTCACTACCCCAGTTAATTTACATTATTTCTTAAATATACTAGAGAATTTTTTTCCCATCTCACTCATCTTCTTCTGCTCCTCTCACTACTAAGCTCCATAATCTTCCAGGGTTAAATAAGCATCAATTTATTATATACAATTTATTAGCAAAGTAAGAAATCAAACAGAGTCACAAACAACTATTTAAAACATATGTCTGAGGAAGATCATAGCCATATTCACTTCTGACCATTTCTCACATATCTGACTTCTCATCAGTTCAGGAAATACAAGCCCGTACTTCACTTCTCCCAGAATACCAATTAAAATTTCTTATCAAGACCTCTTTTTTATTTTTCTCCAAAAGATAAGTCAAAGTACTTCTCTTGAGAAAGAAGTGCTGCTATAAAGATAGAATCTAAAAGATAGTATTACATAACTTCTCTGAATGGAAATTGAAAGCGTCATTGGGGCTATTCAAAATCAATGTTTAGATTTTTGCGTTCCCACTTTTCTATCCCTGTAATTTTGAAAATTCCTAGGGGTCTGAGTGGGAGGAGCAGCAAAAGACAAAGGTAGTAAGAACTGAGTTTAATAAATGGTAAAAATCAGAGGTGGGAAGGGGAGTACGGGTGGAAAAGGTAGGAGCCATGCAGAGTACAACAAAGACACTTGTGAGTCAAAGAGAATATCTGGAAGGTTTACCCCTCATCTTGCATGGCAAAGAAGGTAAACAAAGAAAATTCTACAGGTTTTTTCAGACACTACATGGGGAGATTCTTAAGATGGGGAGTATTGCTGAAGACCTGAGAAAGCATTGGTAGGAAAAGGTTTGGAAGCAAAGGAGAAATAGAAAGGGTAATAGACAAAGAGGCATCAGAGGCTAGGTAAAAAGAGAAGTGAGGACAAGGAGGAGGAAGCAGAGAGAGAAAGTTACTGTCACCCCTCTTTACGAAGCAAGGACTTTGTCAGAGAAGACTTTAGCTTATGGATTGTAAATTACTAGGGATATGCATTTATACATAATTGAATTGAATCACCAACTCAGTAGTTTCTTTTTTATTTTTCTGATTATTATTCTTCCATGATATTGTGAATTCCATACACAATTAGCCATTGTAAATTCCTGTTATATTTTCCAATATCGGGGGGTATTGGATGAAAAAATTTCATATGTCTATTAATAACAAAAATCTGAAATTGCAAAGCATAGAGTGAAATAGTCAATTTGGTATGTTACATTTAAATTCTGGAGAAATTCATGAGAGTCAACAAATGAATGTCTGCAAATATAAATAAATATTAAAGGTCAAATAATCTAAACTCTTCTTATAAGACAAAGGTATTCGAACCATCAGCTATGGCATAGAAAAGGGATCTAGGAAATCTTATATCATGTCCCTGAGTTTTCTGACCTCAGTGTCTATCCTCTGGTATCTCAAGAAAGATAAAGCTAATGATATATGTACAATGTAGCTCACACTGTTGTTATAAGGAAAATTGTTCACACACATTAAAGAACTGAACCAAGGTGATAAATATGTGTGTTAGGTAAATGAATAATATAATCGTGAGTGCCTGAATACATCAATTGATGTAATGCTTCAGAAAATAAATAAGCAGAAACCATTATCCCGTCTTTGCGCAAGGTCACATGTCACCTGTATTTGGAATTCTGTGCCCTGAGTCTGATTTGCTGTAACTCAAGAGAAACATATTGGAGCTAGAAAGCATGTCTGCAATCAGAATCAGGTAGGTGTTGTTGAGTCTGGTTTCTAAGGAGAGGCTAAAAGGATTAGGAATCCATGCATGTGTGATGGTTACTAAGAGTAAGAACAACATCCACAAAATGATGGAACTATGGTGAACATAAACTCAGTCATTAAACCTTTACATATGCTCTGTAGTACATTGGATACCCACTCCTCAAATTAGAAACACAAATCAAAATAATAAAATAAACCAATGTTTTTTTATAGTGTGCATAAGTAATTTTCTGAAAAGTCATTTTCTTAAGAAATTTTCTTAATCTGGAATATAAATAGGCTCAAAAAAGATTTAGATCAGTTCCTCAACTTTGAGAGTTAAAATACATCTTAGAGCCCTCTTAGCCCAATTTATTTATTAAGCATATGAAGAAACAGAGGTTCAGTGAGGTTAGGTGATTTGCCCAAAGAAATTAGGTGGCAATGGCTAGAAATACCTGACTTCAACATCACTAATGCAGAAATCTATTTTGTATAACTACTTATATTTGTAGTGGAATCTTTTTTTTTTTTTTTTTGCCTTTTCCATGGATGAGGGAGTAAAAGGTGAAAAGGAGAGAATTTGGAACTGAAAATAAAATGAACTAGAATTTTAGAATATTTGGGTTTTTTAATCCTATCACATAAAATATAATCAGGGAAATTTTAACAAAATAAGTAAAAATACAACATAAAAGAATAAAAACCTGAATAGGAGTTTGCCTCATGCACTTGTTAGCTATGACTCTGGTTGAGTCATTCTCTCAGTCCCTCAGTTTCCTTATCTCTAAAGATAGTAATGATACGTGTAAGGATCACAAAATTTACGGCACTACATATATTATTTCTTCTATTATATGTGCACTGCTGAGCCTTAGGTCTGAGCTAGAAAGGATTTAACGATTACCTATATTCCTATTCAACTCTTTTACTTTTCAGATGAGAAAACTTTGGATGAGAAAGTTAATATCACTTACCCAAAATCACAAAACAGGAAGGAGAAGAATAAGTCTCAAAACCAAGTCTTCTAAGAATTGTGACTCCAAGGCCTTTGTTCTTTTGAATATACCACACTCAGAGGACCGGGGAATACAGATATTCTGATTAAACATACAGTGTCATTACCATAGTGCCACTGCAACTTCTCTAGGTGACAGGAAATGAAAATATTTAATGTGATATCAAAAAGAATAGCTAAGCATATGGCTTTATGTCATTGGAAAAGAAAGACTCCTGGGTGGGCAGGATCTAATACTGTACAGCAATTCTCCCAATCTTATTGTCTAATATCTTTCTTCTTCTTCTTCTAGAAAAAACTGTACTTTGTCCTCTCCTGGGATTCTCTCTCTTTCTCGAGCTAGTTCTTAGAGGAATATTGTGAGAAAATATTAGAAGAAAATTAAGCACTTAAAGTCTTCAATAATGCATCTGAACATAACAATTAAAGTACGACCAGAGCAACAGACCAGGACAAATGCTGCCCTTATTTTTACAGTGGCATGAGCCAAGCCACATGCTGAATTGAGTTTATAAAACCCCCAAATACAGGTTCCGCATTATATAGGGGGGATGTAATTCCATACCTCTATTTGCATATAAATGAATGTGGGTTATGACAGTATATAATTCCAGAAGTCTAGAATAAAGAATTAGACAGATAAGGAGAAATGAAGGCAGCTTTGGGTTAAGGGAAAATGTTTAATAACCTTAATGGAAACAAAATTGTAACAGGTATCAGTTTTCTGGAATTCTAATCTTACCCCTCCGTGATATTATAGTGCCTGGTAACAGGTTTTAGGTATGTATTAGACCCTTGAATTTGCAGCAAAACCTAAAACAACAATAACAAATACAGATAAACAAAAACAAAAATATACAATGCAACAAATAGAAAGTTATGGAAAGCTCAGTAAAATGGAATTGCATTCATGCATAAGTTTTCTCCAAAGGAAGTAGTTCTATTTTTCTGATTTTCCCCCTATTTTCTTCAATGGTTGATTTAGGCATCATCTGGGGTTTTACTTTTGCATTCTTCTCCTTTTTCTCTGTGTTCTGTTCTTTCAAAATCTTATCCACTACCATGGCATCAATTTGATGTGTATGAAGTCCAAATCTATCATCATTCATTACCTCTTTCTTTTTAACCTCCCTGGACATCTCTGTCTGGGTATCTCGCTTCCACTTTAGACTCATCCCCAAAGCTAAATTTAATTGCCCTCAAGTTGACCACCTCCTAACTTTTCCAAATTTGTCCTACCTCTACAATAGCTCTTCATTCCATCTGTACTTTTCAACTCTGTTGCAATCATCCTAGTCCAGACCCTCGTTCATTATCCCTCTTCCACATTTTCAGTAACAAACTTATATGATGTGGTTGCCTGCCTTCATTGCTTCCTATTTACACCCCACCAAGTAGCCTAAACCCTGGATATTATTGATTCAGTAGTACTAACGCACAGCTTTAATTATGCCATGGCATGCTCAAGTGCTCTCCATGGCTTCTAATTGTGTATACACTGAAGTCCATATTTTGTAACATGAAATTTAAAGGCCACAGAGAATGAAGAGCACAACTAAATATCTTTATCTCTCAAGTCTCTAATCTCCTCTACAATGTAATAATGTGAAAAAAAAAAGCTAGTTTCAAACTCATTTCAAGAACACTAGCTTCAACGCTAGAATCAAAAGACCTCTGTTCCAAGTGTACCTCTATCACATAATCCTAGGTAAATCATTTCATCAATCTGCACCTCCTTTTTTCCCATTTGTAAAAATAAAAATAAAACTCAAGAAATATTTCTTTGAGTGAGTATCTAGAAAGTGGCTTGAAAATTTTAAACTTTCTTATGAATAATGCTTAATAATTAACAATTTAATTTATGCCTTAAAATTCCTTGAGTGCAAGAAGTATATCTTACTCATTTTGCATTCTCTAGAGCACTTAGCACAATGCCTTGCCCACAGTATTTGCTCAATAAATGCCTGCTAAAGGATAAGGGAGGAAGGAATGGAAAGAATGTAGGAGGAAGTAAATGAAAGACTATATCCACATCCTTTTTCCAGTGAGGAAAGCATGAGTTTTCCCAGTCCTTTGCTACTGACCTACTTAGATATAATCTCTGAACCAGGAGGTACATTTCAAAACCTAGAAAAAAGTGAAAGAGGTAATCACTTCTTTGCTATGAAGATTTCTCCTAAGATCAAGCTCCAAAAAAATAATAATGGAAGCAGTCCTGCCTTACTCTCCCCAAAGTATATGAGCCTAAATCATCTTCATCCCACAGGGGATGATGTCGCCTTGAACACTCTTGGGACTCAGAATAAGAGGCAAAACAACTAAGTGTTTACAGATTTATCTACATTGGATTGATACCAATACATGTATATTTTATTTAGAACATGAATGTTCCTTTAATAAAAAGGTTTTATGAATGTGTCTCTGTACAATACATCCGTAAGGAATTTAGGAACTTTTTCCTTGATAAAATATTTTTACAACATTTTAAACTAAATGATAAGCAGAAGTATGGTTCTTATCTCTAAAGATGTTATACTTTAATTTGATCCTGAGTCTCTTTGGTGACTCCTCATTTTTTCCTAAGAAGTAATTTTAGTCACAGTCAGGAAATGTACCAGTGTGGACCAACAGGAAGCAGAGTTTTTCATTCTCACTGTCATTTCATATTTACTGTGCAAATGAAACCTTTGCAGTCTCATCTTTTGAGCTTAGGAAAATGTTATATATGGAACTTCTTTAGAGGAGGGATGAGCATAAAGCATACAGACCTGAATTCTTCCATCCACCAAACAGGCCACTGTTGACATGGTTACAAATGTGGCAGGCACCTTGCTGCCACTAATCACTGAACTCATATCAAAATACAATAAAATTACAATCAAAATCAAAAGGTGGAAAGCAATAGTAGATATTATCTAGTCTAGTCAGGATTTGAACAGGATTCCTCCATGCAAAATCTCTGATAGCTGATCACCGAACTTTTCTCTAAGTCCTCTAGGATGGAAGAGCACTCTCCTCTCAAGGAAGTCCATTCCATTATTGCTAGTTAATAATTTATAAGCTCCTTTTTTTCTCCTCATTACAAGTTTAAATTTATGGTTGTGGAGTTTCAATGCATTTCTACCAGTTCTGACTTTGGGAACTAAGTCAAACAAGTCTAATGTATCTCTATAAAATGTCACCCTTCTTTTTCTTGAGATCATCTCCACCACTATTTTTCCTTGAAAATTTTGGAAAGTGCAACTAACCCAACCTCCATTGGCTATACATTCTTTTTTTAAATAGTATTTTCCCCAGTTATATGCCAAGGCAATTTTTAGCATTCAATTGTACAAGATTTATAGCATACATACATATATATATATATATGCTATCACATAAAACATTTCTATTTTGGTCAAACTTGAGAAAGAAGAATTAGATCAAAAGGAAAAATAGCTATGAAAAAAGAATAAAGTAAGAGGGAAAAGTGTGCTTTCATCTGCATTCAGAATCCATCAGTTCTTCATCTGGATGTGGAGAGCAGTTTTCTTTGTGAATCCTTTGTACTTGTGCTGATGAGACAAGCTGAGTCATTCGTGGCTAATCATTGCGTAATGTTGATACCATCTAAGATGTTTTCCAGGTTCTGCTCATTTCACTTTGTATCAGTTTACACAGGTCTTTCCAGATTTTTCTGAAATGTGCCTGTTCATCATTTCTTATTGCACAATAGTGTTCCATTATGTTCATATGCCACGGTTTGTTCAGTCATTCCCTATTTGATGGACATCCCCTCAGTTTCCAATATTTTGTCACCACAGCTATAAATATTTTTTTTCACATGCAGGAACTTTTCACTTTTTTTATGATCTCTTTGGAGTAAAGATCTAGTCGTGGTACTGCTAGATCAAAGGGTATGCACAATTTGATTACCCTTTGGGCATAATTCCAAATTGCTCTCCACAGTGGTTGAACCACTTTAGAATTACACCAATAGTGCATTATGTCTCAATTTTCCCACATCCTCTCCAACTTTTATCATTTTCCTTTTCTGTCATATTAGTCTTATAGGTGTGAATGGTACCTCAGAGGTGTTTTAATTTGTATTAGACTATTTCTTCATATGACTACAGGCAGCTTTGATTTCTTCCTCTGAACACTGCTTGCTCATATCTTTTGATCATTTATTAATTGGGGAATGATTTTTATTCTTATAAATTTGACTCAATTCTGTATGTGTTCGAGAGATGAGATACTTGGTGAATAGATTGTATCCCAGCTTTCTACTGTCCTTATAACCTTGGTTGGATTGGATTTGTTTGTGCAAGAACTTTTTAATTTAATATAAACAAAATTATCTATTTTACATTTCAAATGCTCTTGGTGTCTTATTTAGTCATGAATTGTTCCCTTTTCCATAGATCCAACAAACAGATTATTCCTTGCTCTCCTAATTTGCTTGTGGTATCATCCCTTATATCTAAATCATGTACCCATCTTGGCATATGGTAGAGGATATTAATCTATACAGTGTTTATGCATATTCTTTTCTACTAATAATAATTCTAACAAACAGTTTCAATGATTGCTGCTTTATAATATACTTTTAGATCTGGTACATCTCCTCCCCACCTCTTTTTTAATGTTTATTTATTTGTTTTTAGTTTTCAACATTCATTTCCACAAAATTTTGAGTTCCAGATTTTCTCCCTATCTCTCCCCTCCTCCCATACCATAATGCCTTGCGTTCTGATTACTCCTTCCCTCAGTATCCCCTCCCTTCTATCACACCCTTCCCTTCCCTTATCCTCTTCTCTCTTTTCTTGTAGGGTAAGATAGGTATCTATACTCCATCACCTCTATTTCTTATTTCCCACTTGTATGCAAAAACAATTAATTCCTAATACTTTGAATTCCATTTTCCCTCCCTTTCTCCCTCCCTACCCATCCCCACTAAGAAGGCAGGCAATTCAATATAGGCTGTAAATGTGTAGTTTTGCAAAAGACTTCCATAACAGTCATATTGTATAAGATTAACTATATTTCCCTCCATCCTATTCTGTCCCCCATTTATTCTATTCTCTCTTTTGACCTTGTCCTTCATCACAAGTGTTTACTTCTAATTACTCTAGAAATTGTTAACACTTACTTTACTATTTGATTGAGTCTGTAATTCAATCTGAAAAATATTCTTACCTGGTATTCATATCAGTTATCATCTTGTTAGTTACATTAATTGAAGTTGGAAGCTGAATTATCCTTCTTACACCAGATCTGTTTACTTTTTCATACTTCACCTGTGGACTCGCATGGTGCAAATTTCCAGATCCTTTCTGCCTCTTAAATACCCCTTACTCTTTTGCCCAAAGTATCACTTATCCCTCCCACAAAAATAATTGATTCACTTAAATAGAGCCCTAAAATTTAACCTAAAAAGTATTAATTTAACTTTTCTCCTTTCTTTTTTCCTATTTTTAAAAAAAAATCCCTCCAATCTTTATACACTTAGGTTTGGGTTTTTATGTTTGTTTGTTTGTTTTTATCACTTGATGATCTTTCTTTCTTCTTTTTTTTTACCCCTCCATTCAATCTCCTTTTTAAAACATTCCCCTCTAAACATGAGAGAACTGATTTCATTACTAAATTACTTCTTCATGATTTGACATTTATTTTCCCTGAAATTCTATTATTTGTTATATCTGCAAGTTAAATATTATTGTACAGATTGTCTGAACTTAAGAAAGTGTTAATAATGTAAAACTTTACATGCTCCCCCCCCCTCACCATTCTGTTTATCAGTACACCTTTGTATTGCTCGGTAAATATTGCCTGAGATCAGCAAGAATAGAGTAGAAGGCTCAGAGAATGAAGTCATCACCACACTGGAGGTCTGGTTAATAATAACAATAATAATAAGCACTAATATAATGCTTCAAGGTTTGCAAAGTGCTTTACATTCCTTAGTTAATTTGAACTTCACGATATCCCATGTTGTAGTTAAATTTACATGAATTCATCAAAATCCTCTTTTTGAAGGGCAATCTTTTCTTCATGGATTATTAGGCTCATTTTTGTCAGATAGATTATTTTGTGTTGCAACTTTATCCTTTTTGCTGCTCAAAATACCCTGTTTCATCCTTTGCTCTGACTTCTTGTGACTGTGGTATAATACCGGGTTATTTGAATAGGCATTTCCTCAAACTAGAAGATTTTATTCCTAACCCACTTAAAGGTTTGGTTTTTTGTTGTTAAAATTGTGACATTGGTCTGCTACATGTCTTGCATTCTCAAGTATGATTATTTTTTCTGGTGTTGTTCTCTATTTTCAATTATTCACTCCTTTTTTCGGTCTTTATTCAGAGCCTGTTAAGTTCCCAAAGATCTCATGCATGAGATCTTTTGAGATCTTTCTTCTAGGTGCGAATGAATGAGGCAGGAGCAAAGATGGTATGCACTCCGTTTATTCTCAGCTAGCTCAGAGTGTATATAGACATTCTACTTCCATACATGCAAGAAGTTTTTAAACACTGTGTGCTGAGCTTATGTGCTTGGCTGTTGTTGTTCTTGCTCAAGATAATTGTGAAGGTTGGTTATCGCATAAGGGTGGTCCATCAGGTAAGTCATGCAAGGACATGTCATCTCAAGAGATTTCTCCTGAGGGCATCATGACCCTGGTAATTCAAGAGTTCCAGACCCCTTATAAGAGCCCTGAATAGTTTGCAATTATTTCCTGGTGTGTATTATAGGGATGTTGTTTTTTAACATATTTCTGGGAAATCCATGAATCTTAAGTTGTATATGCATATCTTGTCTTGTAGGTTGATTTGTTTATGTATATAATTTCTGTTCTTTTAACATTGTTGTCTTTTGATTTCCTTTTTGAAATTTTTTTCTCACTTCTGTATATTTTTTTTGCTTTAAATAACTCTATTTTTTTTACTAAGCCTCTACTTCTTTGAGGAAATATATAACAGATATTCAAAGTTTTATATTCTACTGTTTATTTCATTGTTTGCTTTGACAACTTATTTTCCTACTTCCTGTATGTCTTAATATCTTTGTTCAACAATTTATTTTACTTTTGAACCATCACAATGTGTCTTTCTGTTGTCCTATTGTCTCCTCAGAAATAATAGGAATAGAAAATAGGAATAGAAATAATAGACTACAATTTTTTTTCTTCTTGGAATTATGTTTCATGTCCCTTCATTGTATATTTGTCCATGATTGTCTGGACTCTTTCTTTTTTTAAACTCATTCTTCAGTCTTTGTGAACTTCTCTGTTGAATTATCTGCTTGTGATAGGTTTTATACTAGGTTTTTATTCTGATCTTCTCTTTTGACCTTTCAATCTTTAAATATTTTTCTTAAAATACTGGTAACTTGTTTCTTGTTTCCATTACCATCTTTGAACTTCCCCTTTAACTGCTAAATAGACACTCATGGATGGTAATGCTCTACTACAAAACATCAAGGTTTTTTGGGTCTGACCGAGGCTCCTAAGTAGAGTAATTGCTGAAAGGAAAGGAGGAGAGATCAAAC
The DNA here is from genome assembly GCF_028372415.1 of Notamacropus eugenii. Classification (NCBI taxonomy): domain Eukaryota; kingdom Metazoa; phylum Chordata; class Mammalia; order Diprotodontia; family Macropodidae; genus Notamacropus; species Notamacropus eugenii. Next base: position 273,147,964 of record NC_092876.1, read on the forward strand.
GTGCGTTTTCAAACCCATTTCCCTTTGACAGAAGCTCTTTCCATTCTTTTTTAACGTTCTATACTCTCATCCATACTGTTTGCATCTTTCACTCACTCCTTCTAGTTGTTGCTCATTGTGTGTGTGTGTGTGTGTGTGTGTGTGTGTGTGTGTGTGTAATCTGTGTCTTTTCCTTTTAACAGGGTTCGGTTTGAGTCACCATCATGGGAGATAGACAAAACCAGGCAAGATTTCTCAGTCCAAACTCTGTCCATTCTATCAAGCTGCTAGCTGCCACCCAGATTCCAGTCTGCTTACCCCTGAGTAGGTGTAACATGTTCTGTATTGAAATTAGTATGAGTCACATTTAGAATTTTGTAAACCTTACAAAGTGACACAGAGAATCCATTTTCTTTCCTCTAAGTCTTTTCTACATGTTTTACATCATCCAGAGAAACAAACAATAAGTACATATCTGATTGTGTTATACTTCTTTGTTTAGAGAATACTGGTAGCCAATGAGTAATACCAATTTATTAAAAGTTGAACCAAGTAAAGTCAATCCATGACAATAAGCATTTATGAAAGATCTACTATATGTAAGATGCTTTGCTAGATTCTAGAGATAGGAAGGTAAAAGTTGTCATCTGAAGGTAAATGTATAGCAATAAGCTTCCATTAAAGTTGTTACTAAATAACTTATTCACTACTCCTTTTGTTGTTATTGTTCAGTTGTTCAGTTATGTTTTATTCTATATGATGTCACAGACATTGTCCATGTGCATTTCTTGACAAAGATATTGGGATCATTTGCCATTTCCTTCTCCAGTGTCTTCCCATTTTAAAAATTTGGAACTGGAACAAATGGGGGTCAAGTGACTTGCTTAGAGTCAGACAGCTAGTAAGTGTCCCAGGCTGGATTTTAACTCACATTGTCCTGACTTCAGATCTAATGCTGTATCTATTATACCATCTTGCAACCATTATTGATTACTAAGGCAATGAATTTTAAGTTCCATGCACATGGAACACAAGTATCAGCAGGCTTTGTCATGGTGGAAAGCTTAAGTGATGCACTGACTATGTATCATTTGAGGACCAGCTTAGCTAATTTCAAAAAAAGTGCATTACTAAAAAACTGGGCATCAGCTGTCAAATTTACTTATGCAGAACAACCCTCTTAACTAATCTTTAGTACCTAAACAAGGGAGATATTGCATTTTGTGTCCTGGGGAAAATACTGAAATGGATTTGTGATATCAAGGTTTTGACTGTTCTCCCCAAGGATATCTGTTCATGTTTGCCCATCCTCAGTTATCCATGTCCATATCCTTCTTCAAATTCACACTAGACAGCCCACCCAAAATGTTAAAAGCCATACTGATCAAATCAGGAAGTGGGAAGCAAGGAAGTTCCAAATCTATATGCTTTGACAAATCACAGAATTAGGTATAAGGAATGAACACTTCTCTCGGTTTAAATGTATTTTTAAGAGTCATTATATCTTAAAAGTCATGTAAAAGTACATAATCCATTCTCGAATAGGGGTTCTTAACCTGAGGTTCATGTACATGTTTTTTGTTAATATTTTGTTAACTATATTTCAATAGAAATTGTAAGCTATGGATTTGATTTTCTTCAACTAAAAGCATTATTTTGAGAAGGGGGCCTAAAGTTTTACGAAACTACCAAAGGGATACATTACACCCAAAAATTTAGAACCTTCTACTGTAGAACGTTATGCTTAAAATTTCATTCTAACCTCATTACTCTCCTAGAGAATGATATCCTGCTTTTAGGACTGCTACTGTATTGTCATTACGAAAAAGCTGAAGACAAGCTAAGAGCAGTCTTAGGACTGCAAACGGTGCTTTAAAAGTGTTTGTACACTGGCCTGATTTTTTTGCCTCTGTTGACCTCAATTAGATTTTCAGAGTCCTATTATATAGAAATTATTGTCTGTCTCTGGGTTAAGAAATTGTTCCTTATTCAAAATAAAACTTCTCTGGATTGGTAGCATATTGAGTTCTTCCCAGTCTCTCCCACATTAGTCTGTATGCATGTCAGTAATTCAGTTGCTCAAATTCTCCTCTTCTTTTAGCCAGAGAAGTATACGTTTGCATAGGGTAGAAAGACCATTAAGGCATAGGAATAGAGTGGGTGGAGGTTACAAACATGGAAGATGAAAGGAATTACACACAAACTTTTCCTACTTTATAATATTTGCCTGGGACAGGCATTGGCTTTTGCTACCTGGAATATATAAATCTTTGACTTTTAAGATTGCTCAATTTACCACAGAATCTTGAAGTTAGAGCTAGGAGAATCTTAGAAACTCTCTAGACCACATTGTCCACATATATTTTACTGATGAGAATGGTGAGGTTCATAGAGGTAAAACTCAAGGTAAACATTGATTTAGTGGTTTAGCCTTAGAGATTAGTACTATTTCTACTTCCCTATGTAACAAAGAAGTTGCAATCATGCCACACCAATTATGTAATATCAAAACAAATGAAGGGACATTTTTCCAGTGGTTACAGACAATACAAATTTCCCTTGATCTTTCAATCTTAGCAAAGCTATCTTTATCTCCTTGTTCCTTAGTGTATATACCAAGGGATTTAACATGGGTGTGATCATTGTTTGAAAAATTGCTACAACCCTATCCACAGCATGTATGGAGCCAGGTCTTAGATAAACATTAAGACCAGGCACAAAGAAGCAGAGGACCACAATGCAATGGGAAGCACAGGTCTGGAATGCTTTTTGTCTGCCCTCTGCTGTGCTAATTTTCAAGATAGCATGAACAATGGATATATACGAAAGGAAAATCAGAAAGCAACATCCAGATGCTACCACTCCAATGTTAACAAAGATCAACATCTCATTGACTGAAGTGTCTGCACAGGCCAGTTTGAGAATAGGTGGTGCATCACAAAGGTAATGCTCAATCTGGTTAGGGCCACAGTAGGGCAGGCTGAAGGTCAGGGCAGTCTGAGATGCTGACTGAATAGCACCACTGAGCCATGTGCCACCAGCTAGAAGGGCACATGTTTTCTCACTCATCATGGTAGCATAGTGCAGGGGATAAGTGATGGCCAGGTAGCGATCATAGGACATGACTGTGTAGAGGAAACACTCAGTGCTCCCCAGACTATAGAAGAAATAGAGCTGGGTCACACAACTGTGAAATGAGATGGCCCCACCATCTGGGGAAAGGAGACCCATGAGTATCTTGGGCACAGTGACAGTGGAGAACCACATGTCAATGAAGGAGAGGTTGGCCAGGAAGTAGTACATGGGAGTGCGCAGATGAGAGTCCACCTTGATCACCAACAAGATGAGGAGGTTCCCCACCAAAGTGAGTGCATATATCACTAAGAAGATCCCAAACAAGGTTGTTCCCAGCTCGGGTGTGTGGGGAATCCCTCTAAGGATGAATGTAGTCACAAAACTCTTATTCTGTCTCTCCATTTAAATAATTGAGTCTCTTCCTAAAGAAGGAATAATCATTTAGTTAATGAACAAACATTTTTAAACACTTTATCAGACATTTGGAAATAGTAACAGAAAAATAAAACAGCTTCTGCACTAAAGAATTTTGTGCTATCTTGAAGGAAATAATATACATATCTAAAATTGTATCAGGAGATGAGAGCTAACGCTGTCTGCAAGTAACTTATATGATCATACCTCCTTTTACCTTTTCCTCATCTATCTTACTTATTCACTCTCCGGCAAGGTCCTAAGGCAATTAAGGGACATGTTTTGATACTTTCTCTTAACTAATATTGCAACACCTCTCTCATTACCACTAGCCTGTTTATTAATATTTATTAAATACACCAGGGAAATCTTTTCCCATAATTTTTGCTCATCTTTGTACCAGGCTTCCTAATCTCCTAGGCTTAAATAAGCATCATTTAATTATGGTCAAATTATTAACAGCGAAAAATAATAAAGCACATAAATAATTATTTATAATGTACAAACTCTGAAAAGATGATAGACATAGTCACTTCTTTTTTTTTCCAATTTATAATTTTATTTTGTAATGTTTAACAATCACTGCCATACAATTGCGATTTTATCCCTCCCCACCTACTCCCCACTACCCCCCTCCCTCCCCACGACTGCATACAATTCTGTATAGATTCTACATATACTTTCCTATTGAGTATATTTTCACTATAGTCATGCTGACATAGTCACTTCTAACTGTGTCTGATATATCTGACTTCTCATCATTTCAAAAAACACAAGACCATTTTTCATTTCTCTCAGAATATCAATTAAAATTTCTTATCAGGAATTCTTTTCACGTTTTCTCAAAATATAAGCTAAAATATTTCTCTCATGAAAGAAGTGCTGCCTTAAACATAGGATAGAAAGAAATAGTGATAAATAGAAACTTCTTCAAACAGAAACTGAAAGCAACATTGGGGCTATTTGAAATTAATATTTGTATTTTAGTGTTCTTCCTCTTCTATCCTGGCTAACTGATGAATTCTGTGAATCTGAGTGAATAAATGTTGGAGGAACATAAAAACAATTTTCGTAATGGTTGAGTTTAATAGATGTAGAAATCAGAGATAAGAAAGAGAAAAAAAGGAAAAAGAAAATAAATCACTGGCACTTGTGAGCCAAAGAAAATCTCTGGAAGGTTTACCCCCTCATGTTGAATGGGAGAGATGGCACACAAAGAAAATTCTACAGGTTTTTTCAGACACTGCACAGGGAGATTCTTAAGATGGGTGGCATTGCTGAAGACCTGAGAAAGAACTGGGAGAAGTAGGTTTGGAAGCAGGGAAGATAGATCTCCCCTGTGCAGATCTGTCTTCACAGACGAAAGAAAGACAAAGCGTCATCTGAGAGATACCTAGAAAGACTAGAAGGCAGGAGGAGTGAAAGACAGGCAGCAAGAAAGAGAAGAGAGGGAGAGAAAGGGAGGGGAGAGGAGAAAGAAAGAGAGCACTGTGGTCACCCCACTGTGTCAAGAGAGGACTTTCCTAGAGGAGACTTCTTGTTGAGGACTGCAAATTACTACAAATTTTCATTTTACATGGATTGAACTGACTGAGTTACCAGTTCATCTTTTACATTCTTATTCTTTTACATCCTTATTCTCTTACTACAATTCATCCATAATATTTTCAGTTCCATACTCAATTAGTAAGTGCACTTTCATGCTGTTTTTCCATACCATGGAGACTTGGACACAAAAGTTACATATTTCTATTTTTAATTAAAATCTGAAATTGCAAAGTACAAAGTGAAATAGTCACTTTGGTATATGGCACTTAAATCTTCAGGGTACAAAATGGCCAAAGAGATAAAATTCTGGAAAATTTTATGAGGATAGACAACTGAATGACTGCGGATATGAATAAAATATTAAAGGAGAAATAATCCAAATTCCTGTTTTAAGACAAAGACCTATGAGTCATCAGTTGTAACATAGAAAAAGGATATCAGAAAATTTCTATCATGTCCCTGAGTTTTCTGACCTCAGTCTCTCTGACCTTCTGTCTTGTATCTCATAGGAAAGATGAAGATAATTTTTCTCACACTCTTGCTTTGAGGAAAATGATTTACACAAATGAAAGAACTGGACAAAAATGATAAATGTACGTACTAAATAAAAACATAATCATGATTCCCTGAATAAATCAAGATTCCTATCCAAACCTTTACTTTCCAGCTGAGAAAACTTTGCATGAGAAAGGTAATATCACTTACCTGAGGTCACACAACAGGAAGGAGTAGAATCCAGTGTCAAAGCATAATCTTCTGAGAATTGTGACCCCAAGTCCTTCCTTCTTTAGAATATATGACTCTCAGAAGACTGGAGAATTCAGATATTCTGACTTCATATGCAATGTTCTCACCAGGGCATCATTGCTGCCTCTCTAGACAGCAAGAAATTAGAATGATTAGAAGGTTTATCTTAAGCACATTCCTGCCAGTTCATTGGTAGAGAAAGAAATCTGAGTGGGAAGGATCATAGATCCAATACTATATAGCAATTCTCCTATTTTTATTCCCTAATCTCTCTCTTATTCCTATGCCTTTCTTCGGATTCTCTTTCTTTGTTAAGTTGAATCTTAGAAGAATACTTTGAGGAAAATTTTCCAAGAAAATTAGATATTTAGACTCTTTCAATAAGGCAGCTAAGCATAACCACTAAGGTCAGACCACAGCAACAGACTAGGACAAATGCTGCTCATATTGTAACACTGCCAAGAGTCAAACACCTTGCTGAGCTGAATTTGTAAAATTCTGAAATACGTTATTGCATCTACAAGATTCAGCACTCTATGGGAGTGGAATGCAATTCCACATCTCTACTTACATATAAGTGAATGTGGATTTGCTATGGTTACGGCATAGCTTACCGTGAGGAGCAAGTCTTATGCCTGACCAGCGGGCTGCTCGTTCTCCTGTGGAGCCCGCGAGTAAAAGAACAAGGCAGGAGAGCGGGTCAGTGAAGCAACTCTGATTTATTCAAGCAAGCACTCTGATTATATAGTCTTTGCCAGCTAGCCCTGTGAACCATGGTAACACACATAAACAAACTCGAAACTATAGAAATGAACACAAGCTGGAACTATAGTGACAAAAACAAACCAGGGGTGGGGCCATCCCTTCCAGCACCATCTTGTTCACCCTTCCCTGCTCCGGACTCAGTTTACCTGATGTCCGTCAGTGTGGCGTCCCAGATGGTGTGGCGGTCAGCGCCCCTTACATGGATTATGTTAACATGTAATTTCAGAGGTCTAGAATAAAGAATATGACAAATGGGAAATGAAAGCAGTTCTGGATCAAGGAGAATGGCTTAAGAATCTGAGTGGGAAACAAAACAAAACAAAAATAGGTATCAGTTTCAACATTCAATGAAATTACAGTGCCTGGTTCTATGTTCTAAATTAGGTGCCAGTTCCTATAGATTTTAGGGGAAAAACTCAAAAAAAAGCCACATTAAATTGAAATATAAAATGCAGCCAAGGTGGTTATGGAAAGTTCAGTGCAATGGAATTCCAACTCAATGGAAATTTCCTCCAAAGGAAGTAGTTCTGTTTTTTCTGATTTTGCCTGTATTTTGTTCACCAGTTCTTCATCCTTACTAAATGTAGGGACCAACCAGGTTTTTTTCTTTTCATTCTTCCTTTTTTCTTTGTGTTCTGTTCTTTCACAATCTCATCCATTATCATGGATTCTGCTCAATGTGTATATACTTCAAATCTATATCACTATTCATTGCCTCTCTCTTTCATTTCAACCTCCCTATTGGGAAACTCTATCTGGATATCCCACCAACACTTCAAACAAATGACCAAGGTCAAACTTAATTCCCCTCCATGTGACCTCTTCCCAACTTCTCCATATTTATTGTTGGCACTACTAATTTCTCGGTCACACAGTATGGAGTCAACTTAACTCAGCTCTCTCAAATTAGTCACCAAGGTTAGCTGATTCTGCCTCCACAATTCCTCTTGCTTTCATCTGCTCTTTTCATTTTGACATGATCATCATAATTCAGTCCCTCATCCATTATCCCTCTTCTACACTTTTAGTAACAAACATATATGAGTAGCTTGTCTGCCTTCATCTCCTCCTACTTATTCCCCACCAAGTAGCCCAAACCTGCATATGGTTGACTCAATAATACTAACCCACAGCTTTAATTATGTCATGTCACTCATTGCTCAAGTGCTTTCCATAGCTCCTAAAGGTGTATAGACTAAAGTCCATACTTTGTTACTAGGAATTTAAAAGTGACAGAGAAGGAAGAGCCTTAGAAATGATTACCCAGCTAAATATCTTTATTTCACAAGTGTCTTATCCCCTTTACTATATGGTAATGTGGGAAAAACAACAGTCTTATACTCAAAAGATTTCTGTTCAAGTCCTATCTCTAACACATGACCCTAGGCAAATTGTTTCATCAATCTGTACTTCAGATTTCTTTTTTTCCCTTTGTAAGAATAAGAATAATATTTTTATTGTTTATTTCATGGGGTAATTGTCCGGAGAGTGGTTTGCAAATTCTAAATTTCCTTATAAATAATGCCTAATAAATAATAAATGATCTTAAACTCCCTGAGGTCAGGAATTATTTTGCATTCTCTAGAGTATGTTGTACAGTGTCTTTCCCAAAGTAGTTGTTCACTAAACATTTGTTGAAGAATAAAGAAGAATGAAGGGAAGGGAAGAGAGAAGGAGGGAATGTATGACTATATATACAAACTTTTTCCAATAAGGAAAATTTTAGTTTCCCCAGTCCTTTGCTACTGACCTGCTAGATGTTAATTCTGCATCAGAAGGAACATTTGAAAGACTAAAAATAAGTGAAAAGGTGTAGTTCCTTCCTTGCAGTGAAGAGTCCTCCTAAGAACAAAATCCACTAGAAAAATAATGGAAGCACTCCCTGCACTACCAAAGAGAATGAGCTTAAATTGACTTTATTTCACAGGGGATGGGATTGCCCTGAGCTCCCTTCGTGCTCAGAAGAACAAGAGGGAAAACAATTAAGGTTTAAGTGCTTACACATTTGATCTACATGGGATTATTGACATCTCCACATGTATATTTTATTAGAACATGAATGCTCCCTTAAGAAAAATCAGGTTTTATGAATAATTGTCTGCACAGTTGAATATGAAGAACTTAGAAACTCTTTTCTTTTTCTTTATAATTTATTTGTAATTTATAGAATAAAACAAGCATTTCTATAACACAGTATAATTTTTAAAAAATGTGATTACACATGAAATTTTAAATCTGTTATGTATAATTTGCTATTCCTTCTAAATACATAATAAAATTATCATGTAAATTTCTTTTTTTCCCATTTTTCTTCCCCTCCCTCTTTGCCCTAGAGATGACTATCACTAGACACAAATATATATATATATACGTGTGTGTGTGTATGTGTGCGTGTTAGAGATGACTATTACTAGACACAAATACATATATGTCTGCGTGTATATACATATATACCTACATACATATATGTTAAATTATACTATACATATTTCTATTTGTCAATTCTTTCTCTGGATGCAGATAGTGTCTTTTGTCATATGTCTTTTAGAGTTAATTTGGGCATTTCTAATAGTCAAAATTACTTACTTTTTCTTGAAATAATATCACTTACTGTACACAGTGTTTTCTTGGTTCAGTTCATTTCACTCTTCATTATTTCATGCAAGTCTTTCCATGTTTTTTCTAAGATCATAGAGCTCATCATTTCTTATAGAACAGTGGTATTCCATCACAATCATGTGCCACAACTTCTTTAGCCATTCCCCAAGTGATGGACAGACCTGCAGTTTTACCACCACCACAAAGAGGGCTGCTATAAACACTTTAGAACATATAGGTTCTTTTTCTTTTTCCCTAATCTTCTTTGGAAATAGATTTAAGAGTGGTAGTACTGGGTAAAGGGGTATAGGCAGTTTACTAACTCTTTTGGCATAATTCCATATTTCTCTCCAAAATGGTTAGATCATTTCATAATTCCACCAGTAATGAATAAAATGCCTCAATTTTTAACATCCCCTCCATTTGTTGCTTTCTCCTTCAATAATGCTAGCCAAACTGGTAGGTGGAAATTGATATCTCGATGTTGTTTTAATTATTATTTCTCTAATAAACAATGATATAGAGTATTTTTGTATGATTTCTTCATTGAAAAACTGCCTGTTCACATTCTTTGACCATTTATCAGTTGGGGAATGACTTGTGTTCTTATAGATTTGACAAAGTTCTTTATATTTTTGAAATAAGAGAACTTTATCTGAGAAACTGTCTATAAAAATTTCCCCCATTTTTCTGCTTTCCTTCTGTTCTTGACTACACTTGCTTTATTTTCCTAAAAACTTTAAAATTAATATTATCAAAATTATCCATTTTACTCACTCTACTCTCTATCTCTTGTTCATTCATAAATCATTGTCCTATCCATAAGTCTGATAAGCATTATGCTCCATATTCTTCTAATTTTCTTGTAATATCTAGGTCATATATCCATTTTGAATTTTATTTTGGCAAATGGTGTAAGATATTGGTCTATGCCCACTTTCTGCCATACTATTTTCAGTTTTCCCAACAATTTTGCCAAGTAATGAATTTTTGTCCCAAAATCTTGTCTTTGCACTTGTTAAATGAAAGATTATTATATTTATTTGCTGCTGAAAATTGTCTACTCTCTTCCATTGATCTACTTTTCTATTTCTTAGCCAGTATCAGAAAGTTTTGATAATTACTGCCTTATAATACAGTTTAAGATCTGGTATTGCAAAACTTCCTTCCTTCAAATTTTTTTATTAGTACCTTTAATACTCTTGCTTTTTTATTCTTCCATATGAATTTTGTTATTTTTTCTTAATTCAATAAAATATTTTTGGTAATTTAATTTAATTTGGTAATTTAATTTTGGTAATTTAAATTAAATTTGGTATTTTATTTTATTAGCCCTGCCTACTCATGACAATTAATGTTCTCCAGTTCTTTAAATCTGATTTTATTTGCATAAAAAGCTTTTTATCATTTTATTTATTTAGTTCTTGGGTTTGTTTTGTCAGGTATACTCCAAGGCATGTTATATTGTGTAGAGATATTTCATTTTAAATTATTGTAAATAGTATTTTATTTTTTTCCAATTACATGTAAAGTTAGCTTTCAACATTCTTTTTTATAAGATTTTGAGTTCCAAATTTTTCTCCTTTGCTTCCTCAACTTCTTCCTCCCTAATACAGCAAGCAATCTATACTCTATACAGGCTATACATGTGCAATTGTGTTAAACATATTTCCATATTAGTCATGTTGTGAAAGAAGAATCGGAACAAAAGGAGAAAAGCATGAGAAAGAAAAAAACAAGTGAAATAGTATGTTTTGATCTGCATTCAGACTTCATGGTTCTTTCTCTGGATGTGGATAGCATTTTCCATCATGAGTCTTTTAGAATTGTCTTGGATCATTGTAGTGCTAAGAAGAGATAAGTCTATTATAACTGATCATCACACAATGTTACTGTTACTATATACAAAGCTCTGGTTCTCACTTCACTGAGCATCAGTTCACTTCCATGTTTTTTTCTGAAATCCACCTTCCCATCATTTCCTATAGGACAATAATATTCTATTATATTCATATATCACAACTTGGTCAGCCATTCCCCAGTTCATGGGCATCTCTTCAATTTCCAATTCTTTGCCACCACAGAAAGAGCCAGTATAAATTAGCCAATCTTATAGATGTGTGATGGTAGCTCAGAGTTATTTTAATTTTCATTTCTCTAATCAATAGTGATGTAGACCTTTCCTTCATATCACTATTGATAGCTTTGATCTCTTCCTCCCAAAACTGCCTGTTCATATCTTTTGACCATTTATCACTTGGGGAATAGTTTGTATCCTTGTAAATTTGAATCAGTTTTCTATATACCTGTGAAATGATGTCTTTATCTATAGCTATAAAAATTGCTTCTCAGCTTTCTGCTTTCCTTCTAATTTTGGTTGCATTGATTTTGTTTGGGCAAAAACCTTTTAATTTAATGCAATCAAAATTATCCATTTTGCATTCATAATATTCTCTATCTCTTGTGTGCTCATAAATTCTTCCCTCCTCTGTAGATCTGACAGGTAAGCTATTATTTGTTCTCCTAATTTGCTTATGGTATCACCCTTTATGTCTAAATCATGTACTCATTTTGACCTCATCTTTTTATATAGTGCAAAATGTTGGTCTATGCCTAGTTTCTACCATACTATTTTCCAGTTTTCTTAGCACTTTTTCTCAAATGGTGAGTTCTTATCTCAGAAATTGGGTTTATCAAACAGTAGATTGGTATAGTCATTGACTACTGCATCTTCTGTACCCAATCCCTATTCCACTAATTCACCACTCTATTTCTTAGCCAGCAGCAAATACTTTTGATAACTGCCACTATATAATATACTTTTCTTTCTGGTATGACAAGGCCATCTTCTTTTGTACTTTTTTCATTAATTATTTTGCTATTTTCAAGCTTTTGTTCTTTCAGATAAATTTTGTTTTTATTTTTTCCTAGCTACATAAAATATTTTTCATAGTTTGATTGACATGGCCCCAATAAGTAAATGAACTTGGGAAGAATTGTCATTGTTATTATATTTGCTCAGTTTACCCATGAGCAATTTATATTTTTTCCAGTTATTTAGATCAGACTTTATTTGTATAAAAAGTGTTTTGTAATTGTATTAGTCACATTGTTCCTATGTTTTTCTTGGCAGGTAGACTCCAAAATATTTTATATAGTTGGCATTTATTTTAAATGAAGTTTCACTTTCTATCTTTTACTGTTGGCTTTTACTGGGCATATATAGAAACGCTGATGATTTCTGTTGGTTTATTTTACACCCTGTAACTTTGGCAAAGTTGTTAATTATTTCAAGCAGTTTTTAGTTGATTCTCTAGGATTCTCTAAGTATACCATCATATCATCTGCAAAGAGTGATAGTTTTGTTTCCTCATTGTCTGTTCTATTCCTTCAATTTCTTTTTCTTATCTAATTGCTAACACTAACATTTCTAGTACAGTATTAAATAATCATGGTGATAATGGGCATCCTTGTTTAATCCCTGATCTTGTTGGAAAAGATTATAGCTTATCGTCATTACAGATAATGCTTGCTGATAGCATTAGATAAATACTAGTTATCATTTAAAGGACAACTCCATTTATTCTGATACACTCTAGGGTTTTTAATAGGAATGGGTGCTATATTTTGTCAAAAGGTCTTTATGTATCTATTCATATAATCATATGGTTTCTGTTGATTTTCTTATTGATATAGTAAATTATGTTGACAGGTTTTTTTTAATATTGAACCAGCCCTGCATTACTGATATAAGTCTCACCTAGTCATAATTATATTATCTTCATGATAAATTGCTATAATCTCTTTGCTAATATTTTCTTTTAAGATTTTCTATTCATATTCATTAGGGAAATTTGTCCATAATTTTTTCTCCATTTAAACTGACATATTTTGTCATAAAAGGAATTTGGCAGGACTCCTATTTTTCCAAACAGTTTATATAATATTGCAATTAATTGTTCTGTAAATGTTTGTGAGAATTCACTTGTAAATCCAGTAGTCCTTGTATATTTTTCTTAGGGACTTAATTGATGGCATGTTCAACTTTTTTTAATGGGTTAAGTATTTTATTTCCTCTTTTGTTAATCTGGGCAATTGATATTTTTGTGAAATAATCATCTATTTCACTCCAGTTGTCAGATTTGTTGGTTTACAGTTAGGCAAAAGAGTTCCTAATAATTGCTTTAATATTCTCTTAATTAGTGGTGAATTCACCCTTTTCATTTTTGATACAAGTAGTTTTTTCTTTCTTCTTAAATTAATCAATGGTTAATTTATTTTTTCATAAAACCATATCTTAGTTTTATTTAGTAGTTTAATAATTTTCTTACTTTTAATTTTACTAATAAGTCCTTGGATTTTTAGAATTATTAATTTAGCATTTGATTGGGGATTGTTAATTTGCTCTTTTTCTAGCTTTTTTAGTCTCATGACCAATTCATTGATCTGCTCTTTCCCCAAGTATGGCTTTGGCAGCATCCCATAAATTTTGTTATGTTGTCCCATTATTTGCATTCTCTTTGAAGCAATTATTGGTTGTTTCTGTAATTTGTTTTTTGGCCCAGTCATTCTTTAGGATTAGATTAGTTTCCAATTAATTTTTAATATATCCAAGGTCCTTTATTACATGCAATTCTTATTGCATCATGATCTGAAAATGATGCATTTAATAGTTCTGTCTCTCTCCATTTGATTGTGAGGCTTTTATGCCCTAATACATGGTCAATTTTTGTGTAAGTGACATTTATCATTGAGAGTTCTATCATATCTAACTTTTCTAAAATTCTATTCATCACCTTAACTTCTTTCCTTTTTATTTTGTGATTAGATTTATCTACTTCTCACAGGGGGAGGTTAAGGTCCCCCACTAGTATAATTTTGCTATTTCTTTCTGCAACTCACTTAACTTCTCCTCTAAGAATTTGGAGGCTATGCTACTTGATACATATATGTTTGTGTATGGTACCTGTTAGGAAGATGTATTTTTCTTCTCTCTTAATTAAAAGATTTGTTTTTGCTTTTGCTTTGTCTAAGATCAGAATTCCCATCCCTGCTTTTATATACTTCAGTTGAAATATAATATATTCTCCACTATCCTTTTACCCTCACTTTGTGTGTACCTCTTTGCTTCAAATGTATTTCTTGTAAACAATATATTATAGGATTCTGGTTTTTAATTTACACAGCTATCCACTTCCATTTTATGGGAGAGTTCATCCCATTCATATTCACAGTTATGATTACTGTGTATTTTATTTCATCCCATTTTCCCTGTTTATACTATGCTCTCTCTTCTTTCACCTTGTCCCTCCTCACCACTGTTTTGTTTCTACTATCTACCTCAATCTTCCCTCTTTTTTATCGGTCCCCTTTCCCTTTTCTTTTCTCTTTCCCCTCCTACTTCCCTATAGGGTAATACAAATTTCTATACCCAAATGAGAGTGTCTATTATTCCTTCTTTGAGCCAAACAAAATGAGAGTGAGGTTCAAACAATGCTCATTCCATTCCTTTTTTCCCTCTACTGTGGTAGGTCTTTTGGGCCTAAAAATCATCCTCACCCAGGGAACAGGTAAATGAGACCTAGCAGAAATAATTCAAGGAGTAGCAAGTGGACATAACAGAAAGATATCAATGGTCAGTGCTTCTATAGGACACTTTTTTTTTTAGTTAAATATTTTATGTTTTAATCAGCCAAGATTCATCTTTTTCTCTCACATCCCAATCAACCACCACCTGCAACCCCATACACACTTTTGTCCCACCAAACTGAGAACATGAGAAAAGTAAAACCTATTACAAACATGTATCAAACAAATCAAATTTCCAATTGGCCACGGCAAAAAGAAATCTTGCATTCTACATTCTGAATCCTTCATCTCTCTATGAAGGGGTAGATAGCATATTTTATCTCTAGTGTTCTGATACTCCAGTTAATCACTACATTGATAAGAGTTCAGCAGAGTAGTATTCTATTCCCTTTAAATACCATAACTTGTTCATCCATTACCTGATTTGTAGGCACTCCCTCAATTTTCCATTCTTTAATCTCTCAAAAAGAGTTAGGAACATTTTTGTAAGTCCTTAGAGTTTTACTTATCACTGATCCCTCCCTTAATCTACCATCCCTCTAAATCCCCTTTCTGACTTTTTTTCCTTTTCCTCCTATTTTCCTGTTGAGTGATATGGATTTTTATTGCTTTACTTGTTTGTATAGTCTTCCTTCTTTTGACCAGTTCAGATGAGAAGTTCAAGTGTCGGCCACCCTCCACCAACTTCACCCTCCTTGTTTATATGGAGAACTACTTGTGAGTCTTGATTAAGTAATATAAATTTCCCTAAACTTCCTTTCCCTTTTTCCTTTCTCCTCAGTGCATTTCTCTTCACCTGTTTATCATTGTCTTCTTTGTTTTTGAGTTGTGTAACACTTTATTAGCAGCTAAAGTAGAAGGCATCTGTTGTACAGCACAGGTAGTAGTTTGACTATACTAGAGATTTATTATATTCGAATACAGATCATCTCTAAATGCAATTTTCATTATTAAATTTGTTTACAATTTGCAAAACTATTCTGAAAGCTGAATATATGTACACAGGTCTGGAAAGAGTGCAAATGTAGGATAGGATCAATGTTTTACAGGTTATATTTGAAGGCTCATCTGCCACCTTTATGATGTCTTAAACAGGAAAGCATTTTGTAATGAGTTGAAATTAAGGAAGGATGATCCATGCTAGAACAGAAGAAAGTATTATTAATTTTGAGGTTTCAGTATCCCCAAAGACCAGGAACTGCATCTTTGTAAGGGCAAGGCTGGGAATCTTATTTGGAGAATGGGTATGTACAGGTGGTATCCCTGAGTATTCAGAGCTTCAGGGGACTGTAAGTGTTCCAGCTGCATAACTCACTGAACTGTCTTGCCAGTTTCTACACTGGTTTGATTGGGCATAATTCAAAAATGAAAAGCTCATATTCATTCCATTCTTCTGGAGCTCTGTGATAGCATTTAGTAACACTCCAATGGAATGTCTTCCAAACACTGTGTTGTGAGATTTCTTCAAGTTAGTGCTAAAAGATATGGAGTCTAGCTGTTCTATAATACTCATGCCCATTTTA
Source organism: Notamacropus eugenii (assembly GCF_028372415.1). Lineage (NCBI taxonomy): Eukaryota > Metazoa > Chordata > Mammalia > Diprotodontia > Macropodidae > Notamacropus > Notamacropus eugenii. The sequence continues at coordinate 273,164,202 of NC_092876.1, forward strand.
TCTAGATATTCAGTGAATCTATAAATCTCTCCTTGGGGTTTATCATAGTAACTGTAAGGGAAATTATGACTTCCATGGCAGAAAATAGAAGAAACCACAAAGAGATTATGAGGTTCCACTAGATATTTACTGAAGAGTTTTCCAAATTCCTTTTGTTTTAACTGTCTCAGAGCTCCAACCAATACAGGAATAATGGTAAATTAATCCTTATGGCTTTCCATGACTTTAGCAGTATAAGGCAAATAGATTTCAATACTGTGTTCATCTTTATCTCTCTCCAGACATGCGTTCAAACATTCCTGTCTTCCATAGTGCTCCACAAATCATTTGATCAACACAAAGGTTATAAAGAGGTGTTATATCTATATCTATATCTATCTATCCATCTATCTATCATCTATCTGTGCTGGAAAGTGCATATCTAGATTGGGGCACTTGATGGGATGGCCCAAGGATGAATATTCTCAGGGTAATGGATGCATCCACTTGTTTGTAAGTATGAGCAGCATCAGAGAGATAGTAAGTATATCCTGAATGGGGGGCAATAATGGCTCTAGCAGGTCTTTGTACTTGTGAAAGCCAACCTTCTAGTTGTGCATTCAGTTGAGGACCTGAGATTGTGTACCATCTACCCATGTGACTGGCTTCCCAGCAGACCACTCAGTTGCACATCTTCGAATCTGGGCTGCCTATGGTGCACAAGGATGAATAAGGGGGCAGCAGTGGTGGCTGTAAGAACAGCTTGGGGAGGGCACGTAACACCACAGACCCTGCCTGGAGGAGGCAGCCATGTGGAAGGGATCAGCTCAACGAAGAAGGAGGAGGAAGAGTCAGAGGAGATGGTGGTGGCAGTCCCATCCCGGATCTCCATGCATGCAGAAAGTCGCCAGAAGAAGGGGTTCTTGGTGGCATCACACACTGTGGCAGATCCCTAGCGCTGGCTGTGGCTCTGGTCTCCAGAAATGCCACTTCTCCCCCTCAGGGGCAGGGCCCGCTGCCTAGCCGACTTGACACCCTATCATTCTTTTCTTAAGATCATCAAGATATAATAGAACTATTCCAAGGCCTTGTCAATTTGGACTCCCTCTGTGGACCCTGATGGTGATAGGGTTCAAAGAGGACAAAATGTATGATCATTCCTTGAATGTAAGCAACTTAGCTTTGTTTAGTACTTTAAAAGCTTTTCATTGATGTATACCTTTTATATTTCTCTTCACTCATGACATTTAACTTCAAAGTTTCTCTACATTTGTGTTTTCATCAAGAATGTTGGAAAAACTTCTTTTTCATTGAAGTCCTATATTTTTCACCTGCACTATCATATTAAGTTCTACTGGGTAAGATATTTTGGACTATAAGCCCATATCCTTTGCATTTTGGAATATTATATTCCAAGATATCCATTACGTTATAATGGCGGCTGCTAAATCAGATGTGACTCTAACTATGGTTCCTTGGTATTTGACTTTTTTTTAGCTACTTGCAGTATTTTTCTTTCTTTGACATGGAAGTTTTGACTTCTGACTTTGATGTTCCCGGAAGTTTTCATTTTGTTGTTCTTCTTTGGAGGCAAGTAGACTACTTTTAGTTCCACGTTGTGCTCTAGTCCTAAGACATCTGGGATGTTTACCTTTAAAGTTTCTTGAAATGAGATGTCTAGGATCTTTTTTTGGTCATGATGTTCAGATAGTCCAATGATTTTTCATTTTTTTTCCTCATCAATTTTCCAACTCAGTTGTTTTTATTCAAATATATTTTACGTTTTCTTCCACACACACAAATACCTTGAAAATATTTTATATTATATATTATTTACTTAATATCCTCCCTTTCCTCTTCCTCCTCTAGTTTCTCCTTCTCTGCCTCCTCTGTTCACCCCCAAAAGCTACCTTTTTTCTCTGGGTTTACTGGCTACATTTCTTGCTCAAAAATCAAGCCTCAAACCCAGTTCACTCTGGAGTTCATAGACTGGACAACAAGTCCCCACTCACCTAGCACAGAGAGGATTTAAATACTAAATAGTAATTGTTTCTCTTTTTTTCCCAGGTTTTCTCCTCCCAGTTTGATTTTTTTTTTTTTTATTAAATGAGCCATCCCTTGAGCAACTCCTTAGAGAAGCCTATTCATTGAATGGGTGTATCTCACTCAAAGTGAGAATGCTATAGAACCTTAACCTGAAAGGGCCGAAGTCTCATATTGTATCCTGGGCCATCTCCAGGCATCCTGATGAATATCAGGCCACTGGATCCAGATGGCTCAGGAGAAGATAGTGAGGTTGGTGACCTTGCACAGCCCTCCCTCACTCAAATCAAAGTCAACTGCAAGTCATATCATCATCTTGATGTCATGGTCCTCTTCCAGAATGAAGGACAAACACAACAACAACAATTTATTACATAGACAATGTTACATATTACATACACTGCATATGTATATACATATGTGTAAACATATATATACACATACATACATATATAATCTATGTAATGCATGTATATACATATGTTTTTATGTGTTCACACATTTTAAAGTGGCAGGTTGGGCCTAACAGGGGAAGGCTTGGGGATGGTGTTGTTCTTTGCATTGTTATTGTGTATAGATTTTTGTTAATATGATGGATTTGGCTTTCTGGTGTCTGGATAAACATTTTGATTCTGTCTTTCATGTATGCAGTCGTGGGGAGGGAGGGGGTAGTGGGGGTAGGTGGGGGGGATAAAATCTCAATTGTATGGCAGTGATTGTTAAACATTAAAAAATTAAAAAAAAAATTCTTTTGCAGGTTTGGGCATTGACAATGCAGAGAAGCATCAGCTATTCTGCCCTGTTGATGGTCACAGACTTGAAATTTTCTTTTGTACATTAGAAGAAGGGAACAAATATTTATTAAATGCTATCCACCTGACACTGATCCTCATAATAACGTTGTGAGGTAGATGCTATTATTGCCTCCACTTTAGAGTTGAGAAAACTGAAACAGACCAAGGTGAAGTGATTGATTACTCAGGGTCACAAAGACAGTGTCCAAGGCCAAATCTGAACTCAGGTTTTTCTGACTCCAGGTCCAGAACTCTATCCTCAAGTTTCTATATACTGTCCAGATTACAGTCTGCTTATTCTTGATTAGGTGTAACATGTTCCATATTGAAACCATTATGAGTCAGGATTAGAATTTCTTAAACCTTAAAAAGTACACAGTCACCCATTTTCTTTCATTTAAGGCTTTTCAATATATGTTAAGTTATCCAGAGAAGGAAACAATGGGTACATACTTAATAGAGTGGTGCTCCTTTGTTTAGAGCAGACTAGAAGACAAGGAAGAATGTCAATATAATCCAAGTTGATCAAGTAAAGTTAACCCATGACAAAAAGTATTCATTAGATATTTGCTATATTAAGACACTTTGCTTGATACTAGGTATAGGAAGATAAAAGTTAAATCATTTGAAGGTAATTGCATAGCAATTAGCTTTCAGTAAAGTCATTTCCCAATACTTATTACTGTTGTCATTTTTAAACATTTATTTATTTATGTTTAGTTTACAGCAGACATTTCCACAACATTTTGAGTTCCAAATTTTCTCCCCATCACTCCCCTCTGCCCACCCCAAGACAGCGTGCATTCTGATTACCACTTCTCCCAATCTGCCCTCCCTTCTATCATACCCTTCCCTTCTTTTATCCCTATCCCCTCTATTTTCTTGTAGGGCAAGACAGATTTTTATACCCCCATTGCCTGTATATCTTCTTTCCCAGTTGCATATTTTTAAAACTTTGAATTCCAGTTTCTCTCCTTTCCTCTCTCCTCACCCATTCCCACTGAGAAAGCAAGAAATTCAATATAGATTATACATGTGTAGTTATGCAAAATACTTCCATAACAGTCATGTTTTGAAAGACTAACTATATTTCCCTCCATCCTATACTGACCCCCATTTATTCTATTCTCTCTTTTGACCTTGTCCCTCCACAAAAGTGTTTACTTCTAATTACCTTCACCTCCCCTATGCCCTTCTTTCTATCATCCCCCCTGGTCTCCTATTTATCCCCTTCTCCTGCTACTTTCCTGTAGTGTAATATAGATTTTTGTACCAAATTGAGTGTATTATTCTCTCCTTCAGCCAAATGTGATGAGAGTAAGATTCGCTCTTTCCCTCTCACCTCCCCACAATTCCTTTCATTGAAAAAGCTTTTTCTTGCCTCTTTTGTGTGAGATAATTTGCTCCATTCTATTTCTGCCTTTCTCCTCCCAATATATTCCTCTCTTAGTCCTTAATTTTATTTTTTTAGATATCATTCCTTCCTATTCAACTCACTCTGTGCCCTCTGTCCATATGGATATGATCCATCCAACTACCCTAATACTGAGAAAAGCCTCAAGAGTTACAAATATGATCTTTCAATGCAGGAATGTAAACAGTTCAACTTTAGTAAGTCCCTTATGATTTCTCTTTCCTGTTTACATTTTCGTGCTTCTCTTGATTTTTGTGTTTGAAAGCCAAATTTTCCATTCATCTCTGGTTGTTTCAACAAGAATTGAAAGTCCTCTATTTCACTGAATGACTATTTTTTCCCCTGACGTATTATACTCAGTTTTGCTGGGCAGGTGATTCTTGATTTAATTCTAGCTCCTTTGACCTCTGGGATATATTCCAAGCCTTGCAAACCCTTAATATAAAAGCTGGTAGATCTTGTGTTATCCTGATTGTATTTCCATAATATTCAAAGTGTTTCTTTCTGGTTGCTTGCAATATTTTCTCTTTGACCTGAGAGCTCTGGAATTTGACTATGATATTCCTAGGAGTTTTCCTTTTGGGATTTTTGTCAGGAGGCGATTGGTAGATTCTTTGATTATCTAGTTTACCCTCTGTTTCTTTAATATCAGGGCAATATTCCTTGATAATTTCTTTTCTTTTTTGGAAGGAAGAACAGTTTCATTCTTGGCAATATACTTCACACTTATGTGCATGGGAAGGACAAAGACATAGGCTATTCTTTAGTCTTCTCATCTAGACTCTTGGTGGAGAACTTATCCTGAAGTTTTTTCCATAAGCCTTTATTCAGTTCCTTAAATTCTTCCAAGGTGTCTGTAACTAGTACAATCCTTCATTCTTCTACTGTCAGTCCACTGAAGCTGATGTCTCTTGGGCATATATATTTGTTTGTAATAGTTTGAATGAAGTCATGCTAAACTCTCCTACTTCTGATTACAGGTCTCAGGCTCAGCAATCTGGATGTTTGCTTGCTCCCAAAAGGCCTGTGCTACCCTCTGCTGCAGGTAAGCACCCAAGTCTCAGCCCCATTTGGTCTCGTCCAAGGCCATTCCTCGCAGAGACTGAAGAAATGCAAGTAATGGCTGGTCACCATCTTGGGCCATGGAGCTCACCACCTTTCCTGATAATTTCTTGAAAAATGATGCCTAGGCTCTTTTTTTGACCATGGGTTTCAGGTAGTCCAATAATTTTTAAACTGTATCTCTTGTACCTATTTTCCAGGTCAGTTGTTTTTCCAATGAGATATTTCACATTGTTTTCTATTTTTTCATTCCTTTGGTTTTCTTTTATAATTTCTTGATTCTTCATATAGTCATTAGTTTCCATCTGTTCCATTCTAATTTGTAAGGAATTATTTTCTTCAGTAAGTTTTTGTACCTCCTTTTCCATTTAGTCAATTGTGCTTCTTAGGAAGTTTTTTCTTCTGCAAATTTATTACTATCTTTTTTCCAATTAATAAATTCTGTTTTTCAAGGCATTCTTCTCCTTATTGGATTTTTGTATATCTTTTACAATTTGGTCTATTCTGTTTTTTAGGGCATTGTTTTCTTCCATATTTTTTGTATCACCTTTACAAAGCTAATGACCTTTTTTAACACAATTTTCTTCCATCACTCTCATTTCTCTCCCCAATTTTTCCTCTACCTCTCTTACTAGATTTTTCATATCAAGTTCAATTTGTTTTTAATTTTAGCTCTTCCATGACCTGAGACCAATTCATATTTTCTGAGGCTTTGGATATTGGAGTTTTGTCTTTGCTTTCTTCTGTGGAGTGTATGTTTTGATCTTCCTTTTCACTATAATAACTTTCTATAGTTAGAATTTTTCTGCTTGTTCAGTTATCCAGCCTACTTCTTCACTTTCAAATCTTTGTTAAAATGAGGCACAATTTCCAGTGCAGAGGGCACATTATCTCAAGCCTCAAGCACCAGTTTTCAAAGATAGGTCTAAAGACTTCTAAGTTTTCAGTTCCTCCAACATGGTATAATCTAGGGAGAGGTGTACTTACTGGTGTCCTGGCTTGTGTTCTGGTATGTGAGCAACCACAAGTACTCTTTTCTGTCCTGGAATACTGATGGATATTCCCTGCTCCCCTGTGACCACAAACTCTGGAGTGACAATGTTCCTTTTTGCCCTGGGACTGCCACCCAGGAGTTCAACCCAGATCTAAGTATGGGCAAAGCAATAGAGTACTGCCCCCAGTGCCAACAAAAAGATCCCTTTAATCTTCTTCTGCCCAGTTGTTCCACCTTGTTACATCTGTAGAATAAGAACTCAGGAAGCAGCCAGTGCAACTGTTGACTAAGTCATTCCCCTTACCTGTTTCTGGTTTACTGGGACCCAGTCTGAGTTGGCATGGCCTGAACTGTACTGTGCTCCATTCTCATCCCATTGTGACAGACCTTTCTTGCCAACCTTCTAAGTTGACTTCAGCTGGAAAATTGTTTGACCCAATCCTTTTGTGCGTTCTGCTACTCCAGAATTTGTTTTAGGGTATTGCTAGAAGATTTTTGGAAGGGTTTTGAGGAGAGCTCAAATAATTCCATATTTTTTCTCAGAACTCATGACTCTGCCCCCTAAAAAACATTTTATACAAATAAAATCAGATTTAAATAAATGGAAAATACTAATTGTTCATGGAGAGTGAAGCTAATACAATAAAAATGACAATTTTACCTAAACTAATCTATATATTTAATGCCCTCCCAACTAAATAGAAAAATTTACTGAATTTGAAAAAATAAAAAATTAATTCATTTGAAAAAATAAAAAAGTCAAGAATATCGAAGGAAAAATGGAGGGGGTAAAGGAAGGAGGATTAACAGTGCCAGAGTTTAAACTATGTTATTAGGCAGAAACTATTAAAACTATCTGGCATTAGCTAAGAAATAGAAAGATATATCAATGGAATAGAGTAGACATACAATTTGTAGCAGAAAAGAAACATAGTAAACATATTTTAAAAGTGTAAAAACAAGATTTAGGAATAAGAATTCATTATTTGATAAAATTTGTTTGGGAAAATGAAAAGCAGAATGGCAGAAACAGGTCATAGGCCAATATCTTCTACAATTGACCAAAAAAAAGGTAAAAATATGATCTACAAATAAAGAGATTTCACAACAAAATTAGAAGAACACAGAATATGTTATTTAATAGACTTATGGATAGGTGAACATTTTGTGAATAAACAAGCCTTAGAGAGCAAAATTAGGTATAAAATAAATCATTTTGATTGCATTGAACTAAAAAGGTTTTGTACAAATAAAACAAATGAAGCCAAGATGATAAGGAAAGCAGAAAATTGGGGTCAATTTGTAGACAATTTATTAGATAATGGTTTTCTATATAAAATGTGTAAAGAAATTTCTCAAATCTATAAGATTATGAGTCATTTCCCAACTGATAAATCACCAAAGAATATGAACAGGAAACTTTTCATTGAAGAAATGAAAACAATTTATAGTCATGTGAAAAAAAATGCTCTAAATAAATCATTATTTATTAGAGAAATGCAAATTAAACAACTTTGAGATATCATTTTACACCTGCTAGATTGGCTAAAATGAATGAAAGGGAAACTAACAAATGTTGGAGAGGTTGTGGGAAAATTGGGACACTAATTCATTGTTAGTGGAATTGTGAACTGATCCAACCATTTTGGACAGTGATCAAAAATAGGACCAAAGAGTTATTTAACTAATTATACATAATCTTTGACTCAACAATACCATAACTGTGTCTTTTTCTGAAGATGAATAAGGAAAATGGAAAAGAACCTACATGTTCTAAAATGTTTACAGTAGTTCTCTTTATGGTGGCAAAGAACTGGAAATTGCAGGAATACCCATCAACTGAGGAATGACTGAACAAGTTACGATATGTGATTGTGATGGAATACTACTGTGCTGTAAGGAATGATGAACTCAGTGATTCTAGAAAAATATGGAAAGACTTGCACAAAAAAATGAAGACCAAAATGAGTAGAACCAAGATAACGTTGCATACAGAAATGGCAACATTTTTTAAGAATGATCTTGAGGTAATGGGTCATTCTGAATATTTTAACCACACATTAACTATAAGGGACACAGAAGCATGTATAGAATAATTTTAGAGATATATGTATATGTGTGTATATATATGTACACATGTATGTATATTCATATGTATCTACAGATGGATAGATAGGCAGATATACTTATTTATGTCTAATAGTAGCCATCTTAAGGGCCAGGGGGACAGGGAAGAAAAAAAAGAAATTGACATCATAATTTTGTTTTATATTTGAAAGAAATAGAAAATTGTGAATAGTAGATTTGCAGTTTCATTTGCAAATATCTTTTTTATATTTTCTTGTGTTAGATAAATTCTTTTTCATTCTATAAATTAAAAACAAAATATAATAATAAAAAGTCTACATTCTTTTTCAATTCACAGTACTGGGCATAAGGAAAGAACACTTTCTTAAATTTTGTTACTTTTTTAGAATCACTAAGGCTCAAAAATCACATAAAAGTACAAAATCCACTCAAGAATAAGGGTTCTTATTCTGATGTTCATGAACATGTTTAACATATACAAACACATACATGTATTTATATAGGATTATATATCTGCATGTTTGTGTATATATATATGTATACATATATGTAGATGTGTGTGTATAAATATGATTAAGTGCATTTCAATAAAATGGTATAATCTGGTGTATCATATTTTCTGCATAAAAAGGAATTATTTGAAGATAGGGGCCAAAAGCTTCACCAAACTACTAAAAGGAACCATAATACACAAAAGATAGGAATGTCTGCTCTAGAATATAATGCTTAAAACTTCATTACACTGTCATAATTGTATTTTGAGAAGGCTGAAGACAGGGCAAGCAGACTCTTACAGCTGCAAGTATTATTTAAAAATTTGAGGAAATGCATATTTTCTATTTTTTGTAACAAAAAAAGTGTATTGATAAACTGAGCTGTCTTATTCTTACCTCTGTTGGCTTTAATTAGTTTTTAAGAGTCCTATTGTGTAGAAAAAAATACCCATTCCTGATTTAAAGAATGATCTCTTTTTAAAAAAATTTCCTTGGATTGGTAACATATTGAATTGTTTCCAGCCTCTTTCACGTTAGTCTAGACTCACATCAGTACATTTTTTTCAGATTCTTATCTTCAGCCAACCAGAGAAGTATAGATTAGGATAGGGTAGATAACACTTTGAGGCACAGGGAGTCAAGGAGTAAAGCATATAAAAATGAAAGGTGAAAAGATTTCCGGGAGCCAAGATGGCGTAGTAGAAAGACGCACATACACATAGCTCCGAACCCACAACCCACAGAACAACTACAAAGAAGTAACTCATGGCGAATTCTGCACCCAGAGGCCACAGAACATTGGAGCGAGGGAGATTTCTGTTCCGGAGAGACCTGCAAACCTCTCGTAAAAGGTCCTTCGTGCTGCGGACTGGGCGCCGGGACTGGGAGCTGAGTACAGCCCTGCCGTGGCCGCGGCACCGAGAGGAACAGATCCGAGTGGGCTTCAGGGACGGGATCTCCAGCGGCCGCACAAGTACCTCCACCCACAGGTGACGGGGGTCTGTGAGAGAGTCCCTTTGGCGGGTCGAGGGGGGAGTGGGGTGCCCCCATGGCTCGGGCCCCCTCGGGAGACAGAAGCTGAGGGGCAGCGGCAGACCAGGGCTCTCCAAGCAGGCAGGAGCCTGGATCCATTGTTGAAGGTCTGTGCATAAACTCCCTGAGGGAACTGAGCCTGAGAGGCAGCCCTGCCCTCACCTGAGCATCTGAATTTAATCTCACACTGAATAGCAGCCCTGCCCCCGCCCAAAGCCCTGAGGCTGGAAGCAGCATTTGAATCTCAGACCCCAAACACTGGCTGGGAGGATCAGGAGGTGAGGTGGGTGTGAGGAAAATATTCAGAGGTCAAGTCACTGGCTGGGAAAATGCCCAGAAAAGGGAAAAGAAATAAGACTATAGAAGGTTACTTTCTTGGTGAACAGGCATTTCCTCCCTTTCTTTCTGATGAGGAAGAACAATGCTTACCATCAGGCAAAGACACAGAAATCAAGGCTTCTGTGTCCCAGCCCACTCAATGGGCACAGGCCATGGAAGAGCTCAAAAAGAATTTTGAAAATCAAGTTAGAGAGGTGGAGGAAAAGCTGGGAAGAGAAATGAGAGACATGAAGTCAAAGCATGAACAGCAAATCAGCTCCCTGCTAAAGGAGACCCAAAAATTGTTGAAGAAAATAACACCTTGAAAACTAGCCTAACTCAATTGGCAAAAGAGGTTCAAAAAGCCAATGAGGAGAAGAATGCTTTCAAAAGCAGAATTAGCCAAATGGAAAAGGAGATTCAAAAGCTCACTGAAGAAAATAGTTCTTTCAAAATTAGAATGGAACAGATGGAGGCTAATGACTTTATGAGAAACCAAGAAATCACAAAACAAAACCAAAAGAATGAAAAAATGGAAGATAATGTGAAATATCTCATTGGAAAAACAACTGACCTGGAAAATAGAGCCAGGAGAGACAATTTAAAAATTATGGGCCTACCTGAAAGCCATGATCAGAAAAAGAGCCTAGACATCATCTTTCATGAAATTATCAAGGAAAACTGCCCTGAGATTCTAGAACCAGAGGGCAAAATAAATATTCAAGGAATCCACAGAACACTGCCTGAAAGAGATCCAAAAAGAGAAACTCCTAGGAACATTGTGGCCAAATTCCAGAACTCCCAGGTGAAAGAGAAAATATTGCAAGCAGCTAGAAAGAAACAATTCAAGTATTGTGGAAATACAATCAGGATAACACAAGATCTAGCAGCTTCCACATTAAGGGATCGAAGGGCATGGAATAGGATATTCCAGAAGTCAAAGGAACTAGGACTAAAACCAAGAATCACCTACCCAGCAAAACTGAGTATAATACTTCAGGGGAAAAATTGGTCTTTCAATGAAATAGAGGACTTTCAAGCATTCTTGATGAAAAGACCAGAGCTGAAAAGAAAATTTGACTTCCAAACACAAGAATGAAGAGAACCATGAAAAGGTGAACAGCAAAGAGAAGTCATAAGGGACTTACTAAAGTTGAACTGTTTACATTCCTACATGGAAAGACAATATTTGTAACTCTTGAAACATTTCAGTATCTGGGTACTGGGTGGGATTACACACACACACATGCACACACGCACACACACATAGAGACAGAGTGCACAGAGTGAATTGAAGAGGATGGGATCATATCTTAAAAAAAAATGAAATCAAGCAGTGAGAGAGAAAGATATTGGGAGGAGAAAGGGAGAATTGAATGGGGCAAATTATCTCTCATAAAAGAGGCAAGCAAAAGACTCATTAGTGGAGGGATAAAGAGGGGAGGTGAGAGAAAAACATGAAGTCTACTCTCATCACATTCCACTAAAGGAAAGAATAAAATGCCTACTCATTTTGGTATGAAAACCTATCTTACAATACAGGAAAGTGGAGGATAAGGGGATAAGCAGAGTGGGGGGGGATGATAGAAGGGAGGGCATGGGGAGGAGAGTGCAATTTGAGGTCAACACTCATGGGGAGGGATAGGATCAAAAGAGAATAGAAGTAATGGGGGACAGGATAGGATGGAGGGAAATATAGTTAGTCCTATACAACACAACTATTATGGAAGTCATTTGCAAAACTACACAGATTTGGCCTATATTGAATTGCTTGCCTTCCAAAGGGAAGGGGTGGAGAGGGAGGGAGCTAAAGAAGTTGGAACTCAAAGTGTTAGGATCAGCTGTAATGTTCTTACCACTAGGAAATAAGAAATACAGGTAAAGGGGTATAGAAAGCTATCTGGCCCTACAGGACAAAAGAGAAGACAGAGACAAGGGCAGAGAGGGATGATAGAAGAGAGAGCAGATTGGTCATAGGGGCAATTAGAATGCTTGGCGTTTGGGGGGGGAGGGGAGAAAAGGGGAAAAATTTGTAACCCAAAATTTTGTGAAAATGAGTGTTAAAAGCAAATAAAAAAAAAAAAAAAGAAAAGATTTCCTATACAAATTTTACCTATTTTATAATGTTTGCTGAGGAAAGGCATTGGCTTTTGCATATGTAAATCTTTGACTTTCAAGTTTCTTAAATTTATCACTGAATCCTAGAGTTAGAGCAAGAAGAATCCTAGAAGCTGTCTAGGTCACATTTCCCATATGTATTTCACAGATAAGGAAAGTGAGGGTCATAGAAAAAAAATCAAGATCAAAATTGATTTAGTGGCTTACCCGTAGAGATTAGTACTATTTCTATCTTCACATGAAACAAAGAAACTATACTCATGACAAATTAACCACTTTATATTAAAAATCAAGTTCACATTCTTCTAGTGATTATAGATTATACAAAATTTCTTTGATCCCTTAGCCTGAGCAAACCCATCTTTACCTCCTTGTTCCTTAGTGAGTATACCAGGGGATTCAGCATGGGTGTGATCATTGTTTGGAAAATGGCCACAATCCTATCCATAACATGTTTTGAGCCTGGTCTTAGATAAATAATAAGAGCAGGCACAAAGAAGCAGAGGACCACAATGCAATGGGAAGCACAGGTCTGGAAAGCCTTGTGTCTGCCCTCTGATGTGTGAATCTTCAGAATAGCATGAACAATGGATACATAAGAAAGAAAAATTAGGAACCCACATCCAGATGCTACCACTCCAATGTTAACAAAGATCAACATCTCATTGAGTGAAGTGTCTGCACAGGCCAGTTTGAGAATAGGTGGTGCATCACAAAGGTAATGCTCAATTTGATTAGGGCCACAGTAGGGCAGGATGAAGGTCAGGGCAGTCTGAGATGCTGACTGGATAGCACCACTGAGCCATGTGCCACCAGCTAGAAGGGCACATGTTTTGTCATTCATCATGATAGTATAGCGCAGGGGATAAGTGATGGCCAGGTAGCGGTCATAGGACATGACTGTGTAGAGGAAACACTCAGTGCTTGCCAGACTATAGAAGAAATAGAGCTGGGTCACACAACTGTGAAATGAGATGGCCCCACCATCTGGGGAGAGGAGACCCATGAGTATCTTGGGCACAGTGACGGTGGAGAACCACATATCAATGAAGGAGAGGTTGGCCAGGAAGTAGTACATGGGAGTGTGCAGGTGGGAGTCCACCTTGATCACCAACAAGATGAGGAGGTTGCCTACCAAAGTGAGTGCATATATCACCAAGAAGATCCCAAACAAGGTTGTCCCCAGCTCGGGTGTGTGGGAAATCCCTCTAAGGATGAATGTAGTCACGAAACTCTTATTCTGTCTCTCCATTTAAATAATTCAGTCTCTTCCTAAGGAAGGAAAAATAATTTATTTATTGAACAAACATTTTTAAACAACTACTATGTGTGAACCATTTTATTAGGCATTTGGATATACTAACAGAAAAATAAAACAGCTCCTGAACTAAAGAATTTTGTGCTACCTTGAAAGAAATAACATACATATCTAAAATTGTATCAGGAGATGAAAGCTAATGACGTCTACATGTAACCAATATGATCATGCCTCCTTTTGCCTACTACTCATCTATTTTTCTCATTCATTCTCCTGTGAAGTTCTAAGGCAATCAAGGGTTGTGTTTTGATACTTTCTCTTAACTAATATTGCAACACCTCTCTCATTACCACTGACCTGTTTATTAATATTTATTAAAAACAGTAGGGAAATGCTTTCCCATAATTTTTTCTCATCTTATACCAAGCTTTCTAGTCTTCTAGGCTTAAATAATTATGGTCAAATTATTAACAGTGAAATAAACAATAAAGCATGTAAACAATTATTTATAATGTATGAACTCTGAGTTAGATCATAGACATAGTCACTTCTAACTGTCTGTTATATCTAACCTCTCATCATTTCAGAAACACAAGACCATAGTTCAGTTCTGTCAGAATACCAATTAAAATTATTTATCAGGAATTCTTTCCATGTTTCCCCAAAACATAAGTTAAAATATTTTTCTCATGAATGAAGCACTACCTTAAACATAGGCTAGAAACAATACTGAAAAATAGAAACTTCTCCAAATGGCAATTGAAAGCAGCATTGCAGTTATTTGAAATTAATGTTTGTATTTTAGCATCTTTCCTCTTCTATTCCAGTTAACTGATGATTTCTGTGAATCTGAGTGAATAAATGTTAGAGGAACATAAAAATGTGTTAGTAATGTTTGACTTTAATAGCTGTAGAAATCAGAGATAAGAAAGAGGAAGAAAAGGAAAAAGAAAGAAGAAACAATGTCACTTGTGAGCCAAAGAAAAGCCCTGGAAGGTTTACCCCCTCGTGTTGAATGTGAGAGATGGCATACAGGGAAAATTCTACAGGTTTTTTCAGACACTGCATGGGGAGATTCTGAAGATCCCTGGTATTATTGCTGAAGACCTGAGAAAGCACTGGGAGGAGTAGGTCTGGAAACAGGGAAGACAGTTCTCCCCTGTGTAGATCTGTCTTCACAGATAGAAGGAAAGACAGACAAAGAATCATCTGAGAGACAGTTAAAAAGATTAGAAGGCAGGAAGAGTGAAAGAGAGGGAGCAAAAGAGAAGAAAAGAGAAGAGAGCGGAGAAAGAGATGGAAGGAAGAAGAGAGGGAGAGAGACAGAGAGAGAGCAAGAGAGAGCAAGAGAGCACTATAGTCACCCCACTGTGTGAAGAGAAGTATCCTAGAGGAAACTTCATGTAGAGGATTGCAAATTACTAGGAATTTGCATTTTACATAGATTGAACTGACTGAATTGCCAGTTCAATAGGTTTGCTTTTACATTCCGTATTCCCTTAGTAAATTTCATCCATAATATTGTCAATTCCATACACAATTAGTAATTGCACCTTCCTGCTATGTTTTCCCATACCATAGAGACTTGCACACAAAAGTTACATATTTCTATTTTTAATTAAAATCTGAAATTGCAAAGCACAAAGTGAAATAGTCACTTTTGTATGTGACACTTAAATCTTCACGGTATAAAATGACCAGAGATAAAATTCTGGAAAATTTCATGAGAACAGACAGTTGAATGACTGCGAATATGAATAAAATATTAAATGAAAAATAATCCAAACTCCTGTTTTAGAACAAAGACCTATGAAGCATCAGGTGTAACATAGAAAAAGGATATCAGAAAATTTCTATCATGTCCCTGAGTTTTCTGACCTCAGTCTTTCTGAATCTCTGTCTATTATCTCAAAGGAAAAATGAAGATAATTTTTTTCTCACACTATTATTGTGCGGGAAATGGTTTATACGAATTAAAGAACTGAACAAAAATGATAAATGTATGTACTAAATAAAAACTTATAATCATAATTTTCTGAATACATGAAGATTCCTATCTAATCCTTTATTTTCAGCAGAGGAAATTTTGGATCTGACAGGTAATATCACTTACCCAAGGTCACACAACAGGAAGTAGAATCCAGTGTCATAAAATAATCTTCTGAGAATTGTGACCCCAAGTCCTTCCTTCTTTTGAATGTATGACTCTCAGAAGACTGGAGAATTCAGATATTTTGACTACATATGCAATGCTCTCACCAGGGCACCATTGCTGCCTCTCTAGACAGAAGGAAATTAGAATGTTTTAATCGGATATCACATAGGACCTAAGCACATTCCTGCAGATCATTGGTAAAGAAAGAACCCTGGGTGGGAAGGATCATGGACCTAACACTATATGGCAATTCTCCTATTTTTATTTCCTAATCTCTCTCTCTCATTCCTTTGCCAGGAAAAAAAAAAACAAAACAAAACTTTTTCCTCTCTTGGGATTCTCTTTCTTTGTTAAGTTGGATCTTAGAAGAATATTGTGAGGAAAATTTTACAAGAATATTAGATGTTTAGAATCTTTCAACAAGGCAACTGAGCATAGCCATGAAAGTCAGACCTGAGCAATAGACTAGGACAAATGCTGCTCATATTCTAACACTGCCAAGAGCCAAGCACCTTGCTGAGCTGAGTTTGTGAAATCCCTGAATACATTGTTGAATCTACCAGATCCAGCACTCTATGGTGGTGGAATGCAATTCCACATCTCTACTTACATATAAGTGAATGTGGTTTTATTAATGTACAATTCCAGAAGTCTAGAACAAAGAATATGACAGGTAAGAAATGAAGGCAGTTTAGAGTCAAGTAGAATGGCTTAAGAATCTGAGTGGAACACAATATGATTATTATGGAAGTCTTTTGCAAATGACACATATAGAGCCTGTATTGAATTGCTTGCCTTCTCAGTGGGGATGGATAGGGAGGGAGGGAGGGAAAGAAGGTGGAATTCAAAGTATTAGAAACGACTGTTGAGAATTATTAGTGCATATAACCGGGAAATAAGATACACAAGTAATGGGGTATAGAAATTTATCTTGCCCTACCAGAAAAGAGAAAAAATGGGGATAAGGGAAGGTTGGGGTGTGACAGAAGGGAGTGCTCATTGAGGGAATGGACAATCAGAATGCAAGGTATTAGGGAGTGGGGAAGGGGAGAGATGGGGAGAAAAATTGGACATGTTACAAAGTGAGGTAAAAGCAATTTGTATTAAAACAATTGACTGAGGCTAAGTCAGAGACACCTTTAGTTTGTGGAAATGAATTTTAGTTTAAGTCTCCTAAAGGTAGGTAACTTTGGGTAAAATTTGGCATTGATGGAAAAGTTAAGGTTTTAATGGTAAATTTGATTTTATGATTGTCATTTAAGCAGGAACTAGAACAGATATAGAAAGGCATGTAAGCCACTTAAGACTTGCCTCAAAAGATGTTCCTTAGCCAATATGAAATTATAGTCATATCTAAAACCTGGTTATTGGAACTTGCCATTTTTAGATGCTATGGT
Organism: Notamacropus eugenii; assembly: GCF_028372415.1. NCBI lineage: Eukaryota > Metazoa > Chordata > Mammalia > Diprotodontia > Macropodidae > Notamacropus > Notamacropus eugenii. The sequence goes on from NC_092876.1 coordinate 273,181,348, forward strand.
ACTATTAAGTGACTGTTCTTCTGAGTCTAACTCCAGGTATGGATAGCAACAAAGGTGGTCTGGGCCTCCAATCCATGATGCCAGAAAGCCTGTGAGATGCTGGTATGAACTGAAAAAGGTGATCTCATGGGAAGGGTGGAAGAGTGACTGTTCAGCCTGGGCTGAAGGATCCTCTGACTCAGTTTCTCTGCTGACACCTGGCAGAGTCTAAGCCTCACTGAGTGCAAGTTGACAATTTACTCCTGCCTGTAACTGACATGCACTCGGAAAGATATCATTTCCCTGCAATGTCCCACTCTTAGTGATAATTTCCTGTAATCAAAAGGTTTGTAAGCTTAATACCAGATCTATTAAATTATAGATTGTTGGTAGGTGAACATCCGAGGTCAAATTCAGCTACTAGGCTTAGAACTTTAGACCAACAACAATAAGTTAGGGTCCTTTAATTCTTAGTAATAGTGTGGAGACAATTAGGTCAAAGGCTTATGAAGTTAGCATACATAGTTACTATTTGTGTCTCAGTTGGTTAATGTTAAAAAAAAATCCATTTGTGGTCTATATTGTAAATGCTTTAAAAGAAATATCACCTGACCAAAAGCTGGAATTGCGGTATATGATATAAACTGTGTTAAAAGTGAAAAATAAAAAAAAAAAGAGAATCTGAGTGGAAACAAAACAAAACAAAAAGAGCTATTAGTTTCAACATTCAATGAAATTACAGTGCCTGGTACTATGTTCTAAATTAGGTGCCAGTTACTATAGTTTTAGGGAAAAAAATTCAAAAAATCACATTAAATTGAAATATAAAATGCAGCCAATGTGGTTATGGAAAGCTCAGTACAAGGGAATTCCAACTATATGTAAATTTTCTCCAAAGGAAGTAGTTCTCCTATTTTTCTGATTTTGCCTGTGTTGTGTTTACTAGCTCTTAAGGCATAATCCAGTGTTTGTTTGTTTTCTTCCATTCTTTTTTTCTCTGTGTTCTATTCTTTCAGAATCTCATCCACTACAATGGAATCTACTCAATGTGTATGAACTTCAAATCTATATCATCACCCATTACTTCTCTCTTTCATTTCAACCTCCCTATTGGGAAACTCTATCTGGGTATCTCACCAACACTTCGAACAAATGTCCAAAGTCAAACTTAATTTCCCTCCAGGTGACCTCTTCCCAACTTTTCCATCTTTATTATTGGCACGACACACAAATTTCTGTCTCTCACTAAACTCCCTCAAATTACTTGCCAAAGCTAATTGATTCTGCCTCCACATTTTCTCTTGATTTCATCTGTTCTTTTCATTTTGACATGATCATCCCAATTCAGGCCTTCAGCCATTACCCCTCCTCTACATTTTTAGTAACAAACATGTGACTAGCTTGCCCACCTTCATCCCCTCCTACTTACTCCCCATCAAGTAGCTCAAACTTGCACATTGTTGATTCAATAATACCAATGCACAGCTTTCATTATGGCATGTCATTCACTGCTCAAGTGTTTTCCATAGCTGTGTATAGACTAAAGCCCGTATCTGTTACCAGAAATTTAAAAGTCTCAGTGAAGGAAGAGCCTTAGAAATGATTACCCAGCTAAATATCCTTGTTTCACAAGTGTCCCCTTTGCTATATGACAATGTGGGAAAAGCAACAATCTTATATTCAAAAGATTTCTGTTCAAGTCCTATCTCTAACACATGATCCTGGGCAAATCACTTCATCAATTTGCATTTCAGGTTTCTTTTTTCCATTTGTAAGAGTAAGAATAATACTTTAATTGTTTATTTCATGGGAAGATTGTCTAGAAACTGGTCTATAAACTAAATTTCCTTATCAATAATGACTAATAAATAATAAATAAATATGATTTTAAACTCCTTGAGGTCAAGAACTATTTTGCATTCTCCAGAGTACTTTATACAATGCTTATCCATAATAGTTGTTCACTAAACATTCATTGAAAAAGAAAGAAAGAAAGGTAGGTGGGAAGGAAGGAGGGAGTGCATCTGCATTCTTTTTCCATTATGGAAAACTTGAGTTTCCTGAGTCCTTTGCTACTGACCTGCTAGATGTAAACTCTGCATGAGGAGGTACATTTAAAAGGATAAAAATACGTAAAAAGAGGCAGTTCCTTCTTTACAGTGAAGAGTCCTCCTAAGAACAAAATCCACTAAAAGAATAATGGAAGCAGTCCCTGCACTACCAAAGAGAATGAGCTTAAATTGGCTCTATTTCACAGGGGATGGGATTGCCTTGAACTCCCTTGGTGCTCAGAAGAACAAGAGGGAAAGCAACCGAGGTTCAAGTGTTTACATATGTGATCTTCATTGGATTACTGATATTTCCACATGTATATTTTATTAGAATGTGAATTCTACCTTAAGAAAAATAAGGTTTCATGAATAATTGTCTCTTCACAATTGTACATGAAGAATTTAGAAACTCTTTTCTTTTTCTTTATAATTTATTTTTAATTTATGGAATAAAACAAGCCTTTCCATAACACAGTATAATTTTTTTAAAAAAAAGAGGATTACATATGAAAATGTAAATCTATTTTGTACAACTTGCCATTCCTTTTAAATACATAATATAGTTACCATGTAAATTTCATTTCTTCCCCTTTTTCTTTCCTTCCATCTTCGCCCTAGAGATGGCTATTACTAGACACAAATATATGTGTGTATACATACATACATATATGTAAAATTATACTATACATATTTCTATTTGTCAGTTCTTCCTCTGGATGCAGATAACATCTTTTGTCATATGTCATTTAGAGTTAATTTGGGAATTTATGGTAGTCAAAATTACTTATTCACTAAAATTTGTTCTTGAAATAATATCACTATTACTATATACAGTGTTTTCTTGGGTCAATTCATTTTGCTCTTCATTATTTCATGCAAGTCTTTCCATGTATTTTGTAAGATCACAGAGCTCATTGTTCCATATAGAACACTGGTATTCCATCACAATCATATGCCATAACTTGTTCAGCCATTCCCCAATCGATGAGCAAACCTGCAGTTTTCAATTCTTTACCACTACAAAGGGGCTGCTACAAAGATTTTAGAACATATAGGTTCTTTTCCTTTTTCCCTAATCTTCTATGGAAATAGATCTAAGAGTGGTAGGACTGGGTAAAGGGGTATAGGCAGTTTACTAACTCTTTTGGCATAATTCCATATTGTTCTCCAAAATGGTTAGATTATTTTCCAATTCCCCCAATGACGAATAAAATGCCTCAATTTTTGACATTCCCTCCATTTGTTGCTTGCTCCTTCAATAATGCTAGCCAAATGGATAGGTGGAAATTGATATCTTGATGTTGTTTTAATTATTATTTCTCTAAAAAATGATGATTTAGAGCATTTTTCTCTGATTTTTTCATTGGAAAATTGTCCATTCACATCCTTTGACCATTTATCTCTCAATTGGGGAATGACTTGTATTCTTATAGATTTGACAAAGTTCTTTATATATTTGAAATATGAGACATTTATCTGAGAAACTATCTATAAAAATTTCCCCCATTTTTCTTCTTTCCTTCTGATCTTGCCTACATTAGTTTTATTTGCACAAAAACTTTAAAATTAATATCATCAGAATTATCCATTTTACTTACTCTGCTCTCTATCTCTTCTCCATTAATAAATCCTTGTCTTATCCATAAAGCTGATAAGCAATATGTTCCATATTCTTCTAATTTTTGCATAATATCTTTCTTTATATGTAGGTCATATGTTCATTTTGGCTTTTATTTTGGCAAATGGTGTAAAATATTGGTTTATACCCAGTTTCTGCCATACTGTTTTCAGTTTTCCAAACAATTTTGCCAAATAATGAATTCTTATCCCAAAATCTTAAGACTTTATATTTTTTAAATGCAAGAGCATTATATTTATTTACTGCAGTACATTGTCTACTCTGTTTCTTTTATCTACCTGTTTCTTAGTTGGTATCAGAAAGTTTTGATAATTACTGACCTATAATATAGTTTAAGATATAATATTTTAAAATTTCTTTGCTTTAAATTTTTTCATTAATACCCTTGATATTCTTGATTTTTTATTCTTATATATGAATTATGTTATTTTTTCATAATTCAGTAAAATAATTTTTTGGTGATCTAATTGTCATGATATTGAATATATAAATTAATTTAGGTAAAGTTATCATTTTTATCATATTAGCCCTGCCTACTTATGACAACTAATGTTTCTCCAATTCTTTAAATCTGATTTTATTTGTGTAAAAAACTTTTTTATAATTTTATTTATTTAGTTACTACGGTTGCTTTGGCAGGTGTATTACAAGACAGGTTATATTGTCTGGAGATATTTTATTTTTTGTAAGTAGTATTTTACTTTTACCAATTACATGTAAAGATAGTTTTCAACATTCTTTTTTATACTATTTTGACTTCCAAATTTTTCTCCTTCCCTTTCTCTGCTTCTTCTTCCCTAAAATGGCAAGCAATCTATATTCTATACAGGTTATACATGTGTAACTGGTTAAACATATTTCCTTATTAGTCATGTTGTGAAAGAAGAATCAGAACAAAGGGAGAAAACCACAAGAAAAAAAAACAAGTAAAAATACTACGTTTCAATCTGCATTCAGACTCCACAGTTCTTTCTTTGGGTGTGGACAGGATTTTCCATCATGAGTCTCTTGAAATTGTCTTGGATCATTGTATTGCTAAGAAGACGTAAGTCTGTCATAACTGATCATCACATAATGTTACTGTTACAGTGTACAATGCTCTAGTTCTCACTTCATTCAGCATCAGTTCATTTCCAGGTTTTTTTTTGAAATCCACCTGCCCATCATTTCTTATGGGACAATAGTATTCAAATATATTCATATATCACAACTTGTTGAGCCATTCCCCAGGTCATGAGTATCCCCTCACATTCAAATTCATTGCTATCACAAAAAGAGTCAGTATAAATATTTTTGTACGTGTTGGTCCTTTCCAGCTTTTATGACCACTTTGAGATACAGATCTAGCAGTGGTATTACAAGATTAAAGGGTATCACAGTTTTATAGCTCTTTTGGCAGAGTTCAAAATTGTTCTTTTTTTTTAAATTTATTTATTTATTTGACATTCATTTTAACAAAATTTTGGGTTCCAAATTTTCTCCCCTTTTATCCCCTTCCCCCCAGCAAACACCAAGCATTCTAATTGCCCCTATGACCAATCTGCTCTCTCTTCTATCATCCCTCTCTGCCCTTGTCTCCGTCTTCTCTTTTCTCCTGTAGGGCAGGATAACTTTCTATACCCCTTTACCTGTATTTCTTATTTCCTAGTGGCAAGAACATTACTCGACAGTTGATCCTAACACTTTGAGTTCCAACTTCTTTACCTCCCTCCCTCTCCACCCCTTCCCTTTGGAAGGCAAGCAATTCAATATAGGCCAGATCTGTGTAGTTTTGCAAATGACTTCCATAATAGTTGTGTTGTATAAGACTAACTATATTTCCCTCCATCCTATCCTGTCCCCCATTACTTCTATTCTCTTTTGATCCTATCCCTCCCCATGAGTGTCGACCTCAAATTGCTCCCTCCTCCCCATGCCCTCCCTTCCATCATCCCCCCCACCCTGCTTATCCCCTTATCCCCCACTTTCCTGTATTGTAAGATAGGTTTTCATGCCAAAATGAGTGTGCATTTTATTCTTTCCTTTAGTGGAATGTGATGAGAGTAAACTTCATGTTTTTCTCTCACCTCCCCTCTTTATCCCTCCACTAATAAGTCTTTTGCCTGCCTCTTTTATGAGAGATAATTTGCCCCATTCCATTTCTCCCTTTCTCCTCCCAATATATTTCTCTCTCACTGCTTGATTTCATTCTTTTAAGATATGATCCCATCCTCTTCAATTCACTCTGTGCACTCTGTCTCTATGTGTGTGTGCGTGTGTGCATGTGTATGTGTGTAATCCCACCCAGTACCCAGATACTGAAAAGTTTCAAGAGTTACAAATATTGTCTTTCCATGTAGGAATGTAAACAGTTCAACTTTAGTAAGTCCCTTATGACTTCTCTTTGCTGTTCACCTTTTCATGCTTCTCTTCATTCTTGTGTTTGAAAGTCAAATTTTCTTTTCAACTCTGGTCTTTTCATCAAGAATGCTTGAAAGTCCTTGATTTCATTGAAAGACCACTTTTTCCCCTGAAGTATTATACTCAGTTTTGCTGGGTAGGTGATTCTTGGTTTTAGTCCTAGTTCCTTTGACTTCTGGAATATCATATTCCATGACCTTCGATCCCTTAATGTGGAAGCTGCTAGATCTTGTGTTATCCTGATTGTATTTCCACAATACTTGAATTGTTTCTTTCTAGCTGCTTGCAATATTTTCTCCTTGACCTGGGAACTCTGGAATTTGGCCACAATGTTCCTAGGAGTTTCTCTTTTTGGATCTCTTTCAGGCAGTGTTCTGTGGATTCCTTGAATATTTATTTTGCCCTCTGGTTCTAGAATCTCAGGGCAGTTTTCCTTGATAATTTCATGAAAGATGATGTCTAGGCTCTTTTTTTGATCATGGCTTTCAGGTAGTCCCATAATTTTTAAATTGTCTCTCCTGGCTCTATTTTCCAGGTCAGTTGTTTTTCCAATGAGATATTTCACATTATCTTCCATTTTTTCATTCTTTTGGTTTTGTTTTGTGATTTCTTGGTTTCTCATAAAGTCATTAGCCTCCATCTGTTTCATTCTAATTTTGAAAGAACTATTTTCTTCAGTGAGCTTTTGAATCTCCTTTTCCATTTGGCTAATTCTGCTTTTGAAAGCATTCTTCTCCTCATTGGGTTTTTGAACCTCTTTTGCCAATTGAGTTAGCCTATTTTTCAAGGTATTATTTTCTTCAGCATTTTTTTGGGTCTCCTTTAGCAGAGAGTTTAATTGTTTTTCATGCTTTGCTTGCATGTCTCTCATTTGTCTTCTCAGTTTTTCCTCCACCTCTCTAACTTGATTTTCAAAATTCTTTTTGAGCTCTTCCATGGCCTGAGCCCATTGGGTGGGCTGGGATACAGAAGCCTTGACTTCTGTGTCTTTGCCTGATGTCAAGCATTGGTGTTCCTCATCAGAAGGGAAGGGAGGAAATGCCTGTTCACCAAGAAAGTAACCTTCTATAGTCTTATTTCTTTTCCCTTTTCTGGGCATTTTCCCAGCCAGTGACTTGACCTCTGAATATTCTCCTCACACCCACCTCGCCTCCTGATCCTCCCAGCCAGAGCTTGGGGTCTGAGATTCAAATGCTGCTCCCCAGCCTCGGGGCTTCAGCAGGGGCAGTGTTGGGATTGGAAGCTCAATTCCGTGTGGACGGTCTCGGGCGGGTAAAAGTGGGACTTCTAAATCTTAGAGTCTTACGAGGCCCTCCATGAACAGCGGGGGTTCGAGAAGGTCAGACTGAGCTAGCTCGGCTAGCTCGGGTATTTCGGCCTCTCCCCGGGAGATACGTGATGGGTGGAGTCTCCCTGCCCTCGAGATTGTCCCGGATTGGAGCACACCTAGTTACCTAACAGCACGGTATTGAGATGCAAACTGTGCGGCTGAAGGTTAAGTAGGATTGAGGAAGCCTGAAAGCTCTCTCTTAGCACGTGTGGAGCCAAGAGGACAGTAGGCTCCGTTTCTTTTCTTTCCTCTCTCCCCTCCCCCTCTCTCCCCGCTTGTACTTCTACTTCCAATCCCTTAAGCTTAGCCTCCTTAGGAAATCTCCCCCTCTTCCTCCTAAGGAAGACCCCCCTGCACTTGTAACTAGACCCTGTAATAAAGCTCAACCCTTGTTCGACTCTGGAACGTCCTTTCTCTCATATGTGCATCCAGCTTGGCCAGCCGAAGACCTCGGAGGTGAGGTAAGAAAGACTCGGGTAGCCCAATACAGGCCTCTAGGCCTGGCAGGGCAGGGCTGCTATTCAGTGTGAGATTAAGTTCAGGTGCTCAGGTAGGGGCAGCGCCGCCTCTCAGGCTCAGTTCCCTCAGGGGGTTTATGCACAGACCTTCAACAATGGATCCAGGCTCCTGCCTGCTTGGGGAGCCCCGGTCTGATGCTGCCTCAGCTGCTGCCTCCCGAGGGGGCCTGAGTTATGGGGGCACCCCACTCCCCTCTCAACCCGCCAAAGAGACCCTCTCACCAACTCCCGTTACCTGTGGGTAGAGGGACCTGCGCGGCCGCTGGAGATCCTGTCCCTGAAGGCTGCTCAGATCTGTTCTTCTCGGTGCTGCGGCCGTGGCAGGGCTGGGCTGGGCTCCGCGTACGCAGCGCAACGGACCTTTTGCGAGAGGTTTGCAGGTCCCTCTGGAACAGAAATCTCCTTTGCTCCACTGTTCTTTGGCCTCTACTACTCCAGAATTCGCCGTGAGTTACTTTATACAGATATTCTATGGGTTGTGGGTTCGGAGCTATGTGTATGTGTGTCTTTCTACTCCGCCATCTTGGCTCCGCCCCTCAAAATTGTTCTTGAGAATGGTTGAGTCAGTTCACAGCTCTGCCAACAATGCATGTGTCCCAATTTTTCCATATCTTTTCCAACATTTATCATTTTTCTTTTCTGTCATATTAGCCAATGTAATAGGTGTGTGGTGGTAGGACAGAGTTATTTTAATTTTCATTTCTCTAATCTATAGTGATTTAGAGCATTTTTTTTCATATGACTATAGATAACTTTGATTTCCTCCTTCAAAAACTGCCTGTTCACATCCTTTGACCATTTATCACTTGGGGAATGGTTTGTATTCTTGTAAATTTGAATCAGTTGTGTAGATATTTGAGAAATGAGGCCTTTATCTGTAGCTGTAAAAATTGTTTTCCAGCTTTCTGCTTTCCTTTTATCTTGGTTGCATTGATTTTGTCTGGGCAAATATTTTTAAATTGAATACAATCAAAATTATGTATTTTTCATTTCATAATGTTCTCTACCTCTTGTTTTGTCACAAATTCTTCCCTCCTCCATAGATCTACTTATGATAGCACCCCTTTATGTCTAAATCATGTACCCATTTTGACCTCCTCTTTGTACATAGTATGAGATGTTGGTCTATGCCTATTTTCCAGTTTTCCTAGCAATTTTTGTCAAATGGTGAGTTCTTATCTCAGAAGCTGGAGTCTTTGGGTTTATCAAACAATAGATTACTCTAGTCATTTACTACTGCAATCCCTATTCCACTAATCCACCACTCTATTTCTTAGACAGTAGCAAATACTTTTAATGATTACCATTTTATAATATACTTTTCTTTCTGCTATGGCTGGGATACCTTCCTTTGCACTTCTTTCATTAATTCTTTCAATATTCTTGACCTTTTGTTCATCCGAATAAATTTTGTTTTTATTTTTTTTCCTACTCATATGAAATATTCTTGGTAGTTTGATTGGCATGGCCTCAATAAGCAAATTAACTTAGGCAGAATTATCATTGTTATCATGTTTGCTCAGTTTACCCGGGAACAATTGATATTTGTTCTAATTATTTACATCTGACTTTATTTGTGTCACAAGTGTTTTGCAATTGTATTCACATTGTTCCTAGGTTTTTCTTGGCAGGTAGACTCCCAAATATTTTATATATTTGGCCTTTATTTTAATTGAAGTTTCTCTTTCTCTTACTGTTGGGCTTTGTTGGTCATACATAGAAATGCTGATGATTTATGTTGGTTTATTTTGCATCCTGAAACTTTGGTAGAGTTGTTAATTATTTCAAGTAGTTTTTTATTTGATTCTTTAGGGTTCTGTAAGTATACCATCACATCAACTCCAAAGAGTGATATCTTTGATTCCTCATTACCTATTCCTTCAATTTCTTTTTCTTCTCTAATTGTTAAAGCTAACATGTCTAGTGCAGTATTAAATAACAGTGATGATAATTGGCATCCTTGTTTAATACCTGATCTTAATGGGAAAGATTCTACCCATTTAATGCGGAAGATTATACCCAATACAAATAATGATTACTAATACCTTTAGATAAATACTAGTTATCATTTAAAGGAAAACCCCATTTATTCCTGTGGTGTCTATGGTTTTTAATAGGAATGGGTGCTTTATTTTGTCAAAAGCTTTTTTTCTGCATCTATTGATATAATCTTATGGTTTCTGTTGATTTTGTTATTGATATAGTAAATTGTGCTGATAGGCTTTGTTAATATTGAACAAGCCCTGCATTCCTGATATAAATCCCACCTAGTCATAGTTACATTATTCTCATGAAAAATCTCTTTGCTAATATTTTATTTTAAAATTTTGTTTTCATACTCAGGGAAATTTGTCCATAATTTTTTTCCTCCATTTAGGCTCTTCTTGGCTTAGGTGTCAACACTACATTTTGTTATAAAAGGAATTTGGCAAGACTCCTATTTTTCCAAATACTTTATGTAGTATTGCAATGAATTGTTCTGTAAATTTTTGGGAGAATTCACTTGTAAATCCATTAGGCCCTGAAGATTTTTTCTTAGGGACTTCATTGATGGCTTGTTCAACTTCTTTTTTTCAAATGGGGCTAAATATTTTATTTTCTCTTCTGTTAATCTGGGCAATTGCTATTTTTGTAAATATTCATCCATTTCACTTAGATTGTCAGATTTATTAGTGTACAGTTAGACAAAATAGCTCTTAATAATTGCTTTATTATTCTCTTAATTGGTGGTGAATTCACCCTTTTCATTTTTGATACTGGTAATTTAGGGTTTTTTTTTCTATTTTTAATCGATTTAACCAAAGGTTAATTTATTTGCTTTTTCATAAAACTGTATTTTAGTTTCATTTATTAGTTTAATACTTTCTTACTTTTAATTTTATTAATCTCTCCTTTGATTTGCAGAATTATTAATTTGCTATTTGATTTTGGGATTCTTAATTTGCTCTTTTTCTAGCTTTTTTAGTTTCATGACCAATTAATTGATCTGCTCTTTTCCTATGTATTCCTTTGGCAGCATACCATTAATTTTGGTATGTTGTCTCATTATCTGCATTCTTTTTGAGGAAATTATTGGTTGTTTCTATAATTTGTTTTTTGACTCATTCATTCTTTAGGATTGGATTAGTTTCCAATTATTTTTTAATCTATCTTTCCATGGTCCTTTATTCCATGTAATTCTTACTGCATCATGATCTGAAAATGATGCATTTAATAGTTCTACTTTTCTGCATTTGATTGTGAGGTTCTTATGCCCTAACACTTGGTCAATTTTTCTGTTACAGCCATATATCACTGAGAAAAAGATATATTCCTTTCTATCCCCATTCAATTTTCTCTAGAGTTTTATCATATCTAACTTTTCTAAAATTCTATTCACCTCTATAACTTCTTTCCTTTTTATTTTGTAATTAGATTTATCTAGTTCTGAGAGGGGGTAGTTGAGGGCTCTTACTAGTATAGTTTTGCTGTCCATTTCTTCCTGCAACTCACTTAACTTCACCTCTAAGAATTTGCAGGCCATCCCACTTGGTATATATATGTTAAGTATTGATATTACGTAATTGTGTATGGTAACTTTTAGTAAGGTGTATTTTCTCTTTTTCTTAATTAAAAGGTTTGTTTTTGCTTTGTCTGAGATCAGGATTCCCTCCCCTGCTTTTATTTACCTCATTTGAAATATAATATATTCTCCACTCTCCCTTTACCTTAACTTTGTGTGTATCTCTTTGCTTCAAATGTGTTTCTTGTAAACAGTATATTGTAGGACTCTGGTTTTTAATCCACACTGCTATCCCCTTCCATTTTATGGGAGACCTCATACCATTCACATTCACAGTTATGATTACTGTGTATTTTCCTTCATCTTATTTTCCCTGCTTATACTGTGCTCTCTCCCCTTTCCCTTGATCCTCCTCACCACAACTTTGTTTCCACTACCTCCCTTAATCTTTCCTCTTTTTTATCAGTTCCCTGTCCTTTTTCTTTCCTCTTTCTCCTCTTACTTCCCTATAGGGTAATACACATTTCTCTACCCAAATGAAAGTATTTATTATTCCTTCTTTGAGCCAAACACAGTGAAAGTGAGGTTCAAACAATGCTCATCCCCTTCCTTCTTTCTCTCTACTGTAGTAGATCTTTTGGGTTTAAAGATCATCCTGACCCAGGGAAGAGGTCAACAAGATCCAGCAAAAAATAATTCAAGTTGCAGCAAGTGGACATAACAGAAAGACATCAAGGATCAGTGCTTCTATAGGACACATATGTCATATTTTATGTGTTTTAATCAACCAAAATCCACCTTTTCCCCTTACACCACAACCAGCCACCACCCCCTATATACACATTTTTATCTCACCAAACTGAGAACATGATAAAAATTAAACCCAATACAGATACATATCAAACAAATCAAATTTCCATTTGGCCATGGCAAAAAATAATCTTTCATCTCACATTCTGAATCCTTCATCTATCTATGAAGGAGTTGGTAGCATATTTCATCTCTTGTCTTCCAGTACTCCAGTTAATCACTACATTGATAAGAGTTCAGCAAAGTAGTATTCTATTCCCTTTAAATACCATAACTTGTTCATCCATTCCCTGATTTGTGGGCACTCCCTCAGATTCCCATTATTTATCCTCTCAAAAAGAATTAGGAACATTTTTGTATATCCTTACAGTTTGTTTTAATTAGAACTGATCCTGCCCTTAATCTATCATCCCTTTAATTCCCCCTTTTAACTTCCTTCCTTTCTCTCCTATTTTCCTGTTGAGTGGAATGGATTTTTATACCTGTTCTTGTATGTATAGTCTTCCTTCTGACCACTTCAGATGAGAGGTTCAAGTGTCAGCCACTCCCCACCAATTTCACCCTCCTTGTTTATATAGAGAGATCCTTGTGACCGTTGATTATGTGAGAAAAATTTCCCTAAACTTCCTTTCTGTTTTTCCTTTCTCCTCAGTGCATTCCTCTTCACCAGTTTATCATCATTTTCTTTTTTTTTTTTTTGAGTTGTGCAGCCCTTCATTAGCAACTAAAATAGAAGGTATCTGTTGTACAACACAGGTAGTAGGTGACTATACTGGAGATTTATTATACTCTAATGCAGATCATTTTTAAATGCAATTTTCATTATTAAAAAGTCTCCACCCTTTTATATTTGTTTACAATTTGCAAAACTATTCTGAAAGCTGAATATATGTGCACAGGTCTGAAAAGAGTGCAAATTTAGAATATGATAAATGTTTTACAGTTTGTATTTGAAGGCCCATCTGCCCCCATTACATTGTCCTAAGCAAGAAAGCGTTTTATAATGAGTTCAAATTAAGGAAGTACTATGCTTGCTAGAAAAGAAAAAAGTTCTATTAATTTTGAGGTTTCAGTATCCCCAAAGACCAGGAACTGTATCTTTGTAAGGGCAAGGCTAGGACCCCATTTAGAGGATGAGTATTTACAGGTGGTATCCCTAAGTATTCAGAGCATCAGTGGACAGTAAGTGTTCCAGGTGCATAACTCACTGAACTGTATTGTCAGTTTCTACCCTGGTTTGACTGGGCATAATTCAAAAGTGAAAAGCTCATATTCAATCCATTCTGTTGGAGCTCTGTAATAGCATTTAGTAACACCCCAATGGAATGTCTTCCACATATTTTGTTATGAGATTTCTTCAAGTAAGTGCTAAAAGATATAGAGTCTAGTTGTTCTATAATATTCATGCCCATTTTATCTAAATGTTCAATGAATCTATAAATCTCCCCCTGGGATTTATCATAGTAACTGTAACAGAAATTGTGACTCCAATGGCAGAAATCACAAGAAACCACAATAAAATTATTAGCTTCTGCCAGATATTTACTGAAGAGTTTCCCAAATTCCTTTTCTTTTGACCTACTCAGAGCTCCAGCCAATACAAAATAATGGTAAATTCATCCTTAAGTCTTTCCATATCTTTAGCAGTATAAGGCAAATGAATTTTCATCTTCATCTGTTTGTAGAGACATGCACTCAAATCTCTCTGTCTTCCATAGTGCTCCATAAATCTTTTGATTAATACAGAGGTCATACAGAGGTGTTATATCTACAGTTATATATTTGCACTGGAAAGTGCACATTGAGATAGGGGCAAGTGATGGAAAGGCCTAGGGATGAATATTCTCAGGGTATGGATGGATCCACTTATCTGTAAGTATGAGCATCACCAGACAGGCAATAAGTATGTCCTGCATGGGGGGCAATATTAGCTCTAGCAGGTCTTTTTGTGGATTGTACTTGTGAAAACCAACCTTCTAATTGTGCATTCAGTTGAGACCTGAGGCTGTGTACCAGCTTCCTGTGTGACTGGCTTCCCAGCAGATGACTCATTTGGACATCTTGGAACCTGGGCCACCTATAGTGTAGACGATGAATGAGGAGGCAGCGGCAGTGGCTGCAAAAATGGCTCGGGGAGGACATGAGACACCATGGACCCTGCCCTGGAGGAGGTGGCCATGTGGAAGGGATCAGCTCAAAGAAGAAGGAGGAAGAAGAGTCAGAGGAGATGGCGGTGGCAGCCCTGTCCCTACTCTCCATGCATGTGGAAGGCCGCCAGAAAAAGGGGCTCCTGATGGCTTCACAGACCATGGCAGATCCCTAGCACTGGTGGCAGCCTAATAGCACTTTCCTGGGTTCTGAAATTTGGAACTCCCAAAAAGTTTGAAGCTATGATTCTTTCTTTCTCCAAAAAGTTAATTCTCTCTCAAGTTGTATTTTTTCAGTGTGTTGAGTTTTTCACACTCTGTGGCCCTTTGTATACAATTTTTCTTACTAGTCCAGTCTCCCTGATGACAGAGATGAGGAGGAGGAAAGAAACATGAGACTTCCTCTGGGCTCCTCACTTCTTGTCTATCCACTGGCTACAGACACAAGAGTCTGATTTCTCAGTGTGTTCCCAAAGTTTAACTGATTTCATGCTCAAAATCCATCTCTGATATACCAAGACTCAGAGGTGTGTGTGTGTGTGTGTGTGTGTGTGTGTGTGTGTGTGTGTGTGTGTTTTAGTTGATATAATAGTAATATAAATGGGGGAATCTTTCCCATTCATTAATAGGCCCATGTGATCTTTCTGGGTCACATGGAAACCTGAGTCACATGGAGCCTGTGGTGGTAAGAGTTTTCTGAATGGGTGGAACAGGAAGGGTAGAATGGGAAGAAGCAGAGTTAGAGCAGAGCTGAAAGGAAGTTAATCAGAGAGCCATGAGAACTGGAGGTTGCTGGTGAACCTGCAGGTAGCTGTGAATGTGAGAAGGGCATTTTGTTTAAGGGAACCTCCTTGTGATTTGCTTAAGGGAGCTGGGTTGTAAGAGCTTAACAGGAAAAGACTTGGGGTTAGTATTGTTCTCTGCATTGTTATTGTATATAGATTTTTGTTACTATGATGGATTTGGCTTTGATTCTATCTTTCACGTGGAGAGTCTGTTGTATTTTGTGATTCAGAATTGCACCATGATATTCATGACTGTTGTGGGTGCTGTGAATATCATATGGGCACTACAAGTTGATTCCAATATATCAATAAATTTCATCCAGTGATTTGAAGCATGTTACTTCTGAAACTGAATCATATGTTTGGTTGACAGGTTGCTTCAATAGAGGTATCTAGGAATAAGTCACACTTAATTTACATAATTTATTGATTGTACAATTCAATTTAAAAGGCATTCTTGCCTGATAAAAGTATTAGGACAAAAATCATCTTGTTAATTACATTAATTGAGGCTGGAAGATGAGATACCCTTCTTACATCAAACCTCATCACTTTTACATTTGTACAAGTGTATAGTATACAGTGTAAACCACCTGTGGACTTGGATGGGACAAATTTCTATTTCTTCTCTGTTTCTCTTATCCTTTTACTATTTGTCTAAATTATCCCTATTATCTCTACCACAATGGATATTGATTCACTTATATGGAGCCACAAAATTTTGTCCATGAACTATGAATTCAGTTTTTCCTCTTTCCCTTCTTCTGATTTTTTAAATTTTCCTTCAGTCTTTTGACATGGTTTTTAACCCCTTGATGACCTTTCTTTGTTCCTTCTTTTACCCCTCAGTTCAAGCTCCTTTAAAAACATTCACCAATAAACACGAGAGAATTTATTTCACGACTTTATTTCACTTCTTGATAATTGTACTTACTTAACTTCCCTGAAATTCTGTTATTTGGTATATCTACAAAGTAAATATTCTGCTTATGTGTTGTACTCAGCTAGTGTGCTGGAGTTAGCCAGCTCTAACTGGCTCATGAGCTAACTGTTTAATTTTCAGTATGAACATTTACACCTTAGAAGTGAAAATGATGGGGGCAGAGCCAAGATGGCGGAGTCAAAAGACACACATATGCAGGCTCTCCCCACAGAGTCCACAAAATACTTATAGAGAGGGACTCTCCACAAATTCTGGAGCAGCAGAAGTGGAGAACAACAGAGTGGAGGAGATTTCCAGCCCTGGATTTCCTGAAAGGCCCACAGGAAATGTCTATTGCACTGCACGCGATGCACAGCAGAGCCCAGCCCAGCCTTGGCCAGGCGGTACTGCATGGCTCTGGGATGAGGAAACCTCAGGGGCAGAGTATCCAATCCCAGTATCAGCAGTTTGGAGATCCCTCAACCCATGGATGCCAAAGGTCAGTGATGGGGTTTTTTCAGCTGGCCGAGAAGGGAGAAGAGCCTTCCCATAGCTCCTGCCTTAGGCAGTGGCCACAGAGGCCACATTGGGCAGGCAGCAGCAGTTCCCACAGCAGCCAGCATGCATCCATTGTTGTATCATAAAAACCTGGGGACATGGAAGAGCTGATTATTACCTCAGCCCTGTGTAGAGGCCCTCAGGGAGCTGATCTTTATCTCATGCTGAATGGTTGCCCTGCTCCCACAGCTTAAATGAATCTCAGCCCCCCAGTGCTGGCTTGATGGAACTGGAGGCGAGGTGGCTGTGGAGAGGAAACTCTGCTAAGATTCTGGGCATGAAAATCTCTTTCTGCTCCCAGACCAGTGTACACACTTGATTGTGCCACCTTGGAGGAACTGAGATCTTCCCAGAGTATACTCTACTCTTGAAAAAAGACCCTAAAGTCAAGTAACTGGTTCAGAAAATGCCCCAAAAAGGCAAAAAGAATAAGACTACAGAAGGTTCCTTTATTGGTGAACAGATATCTTCTCCCATCCTTTTGGATGAGGAAGAACAATGCTTACCATCAGGGAAAGACATAAAAGTCAAAGCTTCTGTATCCCGCACATCCAAAATAAATATTCAATGGGCTCAGGCCATGGAAGAGCTCAAAAAGGATTTTGAAAATCAGGTAAGAGAGGTGGAGGAAAAATTTGGAAGAGAAATGAGAGACATGCAAGAAAAGCATGAAAAGTGGGTCAACACTTTGCTAAAGGAGACCCCAAAAAATGCTGAAGAAAATAACACCTTGAAAAATAGGCTAACTCAACTGGCAAAAGAGGTTCAAAAAGCCAATGAGGAGAAGAATGCTTTCAAAAGCAGAATTAGCCAAATGGAAAAGGAGGTTCAAAAGCTTACTGAAGAAAATAGTTCTTTCAAAATTAGAATGGAACAGATGGAGGCTAATGACTTTATGAGAAACCAAGAAATCACAAAACAAAACCTAAAGAATGAAAAAATGGAAGATAAAGTGAAATATCTCATTGGAAAAACAACTGACCTGGAAAATAGATCCAGGAGAGACAATTTAAAAATTATGGGACTACCTGAAAGCCATGATCAAAAAAAGAGCCTAGACATCATCTTTCATGAAATTATCAAGGAAAACTGCCCTGAGATTCTAGAACCAGGGAGCAAAATAAATATTGAAAGAATCCACCAATTACCTCCTGAAAGAGATCCAAAAAAAGAAACTCCTAGGAATATTGTAGCCAAATTCCAGAGTTCCCAGGTCAAGGAGAAAATATTGCAAGCAGCTAGAAAGAAACAATTCAAGTATTGTGGAAATGCAATCAGGATAACACAGGATCTAGCAGCTTCTACATTAAGGGATCAAAGGGCATGGAATATGATATTCCAGAAGTCAAAGGAACTAGGACTAAAACCAAGAATCACCTACCCAGCAAAACTGAGTATAATACTTCAGGGGAAAAAATGGTCTTTCAATGAAATAGAGGACTTTCAAGCATTCTTGATGAAAAGACCAGAGCTGAAAAGAAAATTTGACTTTCAAACACAAGAATGAAGAGAAGCATGAAAAGGTAAACAGCAAAGAGAAATCATAAGGGACTTACTAAAGTTGAACTGTTTACATTCCTACATGGAAAGACAATATTTGTAACTCTTGAAATTTTTTTTAGCATCTGGGTAGTTGGTGGGATCACACACACACACACACTCACAAACACACTCACACACACACACACAGAGAGAGAGAGAGAGAGAGAGAGAGAGAGAGAGCACAAGGTGAATTGAATAGGATGGGATCATATTTTAAAAAAATGAAATTAAGGGGTGAGAGAGAAATATATTGGAAGGAGAAAGGGAGAAATGAAATGGGGCAAATTATCTCTCATAAAAGAGGCAAGTAAAAGACTTTTCAGTGGAGGGAAAAAGGGGGGAGGTGAGAGAAAAACATGAAGTTCACTCTCATCACATTTGACTAAAGGAAGGAATAAAATGAACAATCATTTGGGTATGGAAACCTATCTTACAATACAGGAAAGTGGGGGATAAGGGGATAATCGGGGTGGGGGGGTGATGGAAGGGAGGGCAATGGGAGGAGGGAGCAATTAGAAGTCAATACTTTTGGGGAGGGAAGGTCAAAAGAGAGAATAGAAGCAATGAGGGGCAGGATAGGATGGAAGGAAATACAGTTAGTCTTACACAACATGACTATTATGAAAGTCATTTGCAAAACTACACAGATAGGGCCTATATTGAATTGCTTGCCTTCCCAAAGCGGATGGGTTGGGAGGGAGGGAGGAAGAGAAGTTGGAACTCAAAGTCTTTGGAACAACTGTTGAGTATTGCTCTTGCATACAACTGGGAAATGAGAAATACAGGTAATGGGGTATAGAAAGTTATCTTGCCCTACAGGACAAAAGAGAAGATGGGGATAAGGGAAGAGAGGGATGTAAGAAGGGAGGGTCGATTGGTGATAGGGTCAATTAGAATGCTCGGTGTTTTGGGGTGGGGAGAGGAGAGAAATGGGGAGAAAATTTCTAACCCAAAATTTTGTGGAAATGAATGTTGAAAACTTAAATAAATAAATTTAAGTACAAAAAAAAGAAATGAAAATGACTATAAATCACGACTTGATTTATTGTTGTACATATTGTCTCAGCGTAAGAAAGTGTTAATGATGTAGATTAAATTTAGAAGTCCTTAGGTATACATCCCCCACCCCACACTCAAAGCTCTGGGTACATCTCTTATATTGTTCTGCAAATATTGCCTGAGCTCAACAAGAGGTCAGTAAAAGGCTCAGAGAATGAAGTCATCACCAGAATAGAGTCCTGGTGAGTGTAAGCTAATAATGGTAACAACAACAGGCATTTTCATCGTGCTTCAAGGTTTGCAGAGTGCTTTCCATTCATTAGTTCATCTGAACCTCACAATATCTAATGTTTTAGCTGTAGCTGATTTTGCAGCTATTCGTCAAAAGCCTCTTCTTGAAGGTCAACAATTTTTATTGATTATTAGGCTCAGTTTTGTAGATTATGTTGTTTTGGATTGCAACTTGACCCCTTTTGCTTTTCAAAAGATTTTGTTTCATTCTTTCCTCTCGTTTCTCAGAGGATGTAATGTGATGTAACCTTGGATTGCTTGAAATTGTCCTGGAAGACCTTTCTCCTGACAACTTGCAGCATTTGGGGTTTTTTTTGTTGTTGTTGTTATTAAAATTGTAATGCTGACCTACTTTATGCTTATAATTTCTAGCATGAATAGTTTTTCTGGTGTTCATCTTTGCTTTCAGTTAATCAGAGCTTTGTTGTATTTATTCAAAACTGTGGATGGTTTGCTTATATTATTTCCTAAAGCATATTATAGAGTTGTTGTTTTTAAACAAACTTCTGAGCGATCTATGAAACTTAAGTTATACAGGCATATCCTGTCTTGTATGTTGCTTTATTAGTGCATATAATTTATGTGTTCTTTTAAGTGTTGCCTTTTGAATTCTTCTATCATATTTCCTCTCACTTCTGTACGTTTTTGCTTTAAATATGTCTTCTTTTCTTACTGTCTCTACTTCTTTCAGAGAATTTTGTAATATACTCACAATTTTATATTCTATATTTTATTTCTTATTTTGCTTTGAGAATGTATTTCCTACTTTATATTAGTCTTAATATCTTTGCTCAATAATATTTTTAGTTTAAACCATCAAGATTTGCCTTTCTTCTATCCCATGATTTCTGAGGAGTCTATAGAATTCTGTTGATCTTGGAAATAACTTTCATTTCTCTTCATTGTATATTTCTCCATAATGTTCTGAACTCACTGAATTTTTTACACTTATCCATCAGACTTTCTGAACTGCTCTGTTGAATTATCTACCTGTGATATGTTTTATGCTAGGTTTTTATTTTTATTTTCTCTCTTGCCCTTTTGATCTTGAAATCATTCTCTGATGTTACCGGTAACTTTGCTGTTTCCATCTACATTCTTTGACCTTTCCCTTTAACTGCTCAACAGGCACTCAGGGATAGTGACCATCTATTACTATACATTAAGGAGTGTCAAGGTCTGCCCTTGGTTCTTGACTAAAGTAAATGCTGAGGAGGAGAGATCAAGGTACCTTTTCAATCCCCTTTTCCCTTGGACATAAGCTCTTTCCATTCTAGTTCAAGGCTCTCATACTCTGATCTATTCTGCTTGTATCATTCACTTACTCTCTTCTAGTTGCTCTTCATTTCCTTTGTGCATCTGGACAAAATCAGTGTCTTTTCCTCTAAAAGGGTTGTGGGTGGGTGGGTTCAGGCTAAGTCACCATCACTGGAGATGGAGAAAACAAGGCAAGAGCTATTAAAGCCAGAATCTTAAGTTCAAATCTGCAAAACTGCTTTTTCTCTGTGTGTATAGAGCATAGAAGTGGTTGAGGTAGGAGATGCTGATTGAGAGTTCTAAACATTTTGATTCACCACTGTTTGTTCTTTCACCATATGCTTTTCCTTTTACCTCATATAGAATTTCTATCTCTATTTTCTTCCATTTTTTTGAAGATTCATCATTTTACACCGGTTAGATTGGTTAAAATGAATGAAAGGGAAATTGATAGGTGTTGGAGAGGCTGTGGAAAAATTGGGACATTAATTCATTTTTAGCTGAATTGTGAACTGATCCAACCATTTTGGACAGCGATCTGAAATAGGCCCAAAGAGTTATTTAACTAATTATACATATTCTTTGACTCAACAGTACCACTACTGGGGCTATTTCTGAAGATGCATAAGGAAACAGGAAAAGAACCTGTATGTTCTAAAATGTTTATAGTAGCTCTCTTTGTGGTGGCAAAGAACTGGAAATCACAGGGATAACCATCAACTGGGGAATGGCTGATTGTGATGGAATGCTACTGTGCTTAAGAAATGATGAACTCAGGGATTCTAGAAAAAATGTGGAAAGATTTGCATGAAATAATGAAGAACAAAATGAGTAGAACCAAGATAATATTGTATACAGTAATGGCAACATTTTTTAAAAATGACTTTGAGAGAATAAGCCATTCTGAATATTATAACCACATAAATCAACTATAAGAAACATATGAAAAAAGGTGCTATCTGCATCCAGAGAATGTACAGAATAATTTTATATATTTTTGTATATGTGTGTATATATAAATATATATGTACACATGTGTATGTATTCATATATATATATGGATGGATAGATAGGGAGATAGATATTTTTATTTATGTCTAATAGTAGCCATCTTAAGGGTCAGGGTCAGGGGAGAAAAAAAGAAATTGACATGATAATTTGTTTTATATTTGAAAGGAATAACAAATTGTGAATAGTAGATTTGCAGTTTCATGTGCAAGCATCTTTTTTTATTTTAGTATGTTAGGTAAATGTTTTTTTATTCCATAAACTAAAAATAAAATTTAATAATAAAAAGACTATATTCTTTTACAATTCACGTTATTGGGCATAAGGAAAGAACGCTTCTCTAATTTTTGTTATTTTTGTAGAATCACTAAGGCTCAAAAATCACATAAAAGTTCAAAATCCACTCAGGAATACAGGTTCTTGTCCTGAGGTTCATGAAGATGTTTATACACACGTGTACACATACACACACATATGTTATGTGTGTATGTACACATATGTGTAGGTGTGTATATAAATATATTTAAGTGCATTTCAATAAAATGGCTTGCAGTGTAATCTGATGTGTCATATTTTCTTCATAGCAAGGCATTATTTGAAGATAGGGGTCTAAGGCTTCACCAAACTACTAATAGGAAACATAATACACAAAAGATAGCAATGTCTGCTCTAAAATATAATGTTTGAAACCTCATTACTCTCCTGGAGAATGATATACTCTTTTTCAGAGCGCTATCATCTCCAGTCATCCTGATGAATATCTGGTCACTGGATTCAGATGGTTCTGGAGGAGAAATGAGGCTGTTGACTTAAACAGCCCTCCCTCCCTCAAAACAAAGTCAAGTGCAAGTCATGTCATTATTTCTGTGATGGCATGGTCTTCTTCGGCAATGAAGAACGAGCACACACATAGTTGTATTCTGAGAAGGCTGAAGACAGGGCAAGCAGACTCTTACAGCTGCAAGTAGTACTTAAAAATCTGGGAAAATGGATACTTTCTATTTTTGTAATAATAAAACACTGTATTTATAAACTGAGCTGTCTTATTTTTACCTCTGTTGGCTTCAATTAGTTTTTAAGAGTACTGTTATATAGAAAAAATTATCCATCCCTGAGTTAAAGATTGATCTCTTTTAAAAAATATTCCTTGGTTTGGTAACTGGAATTGTTTCCAGCCTCTCTCACCTTAATCTAGACTCACATCAGTACACTTTTTTCAGATTCTTATCTTCAGCCAGTCAGAGAAGTATAGGCTAGGATAGGGTAGATAGCATTTTGAGGCATAGGGAGTCAGGGAGTGAAGGGTATAAAAATGAAAGGTGAAAAGATTTCCCATACAAACTTTACCTGCTTTATAATGTTTGCTTAGAAAAGGCATTGGTTTTTGCATATATAAATCTTTGACTTTCAAGATTCTTGAATTTATCACTGAATCCTAAAGTTAGAGCAAGAAGAATCCTAGAAGCTGTCTAGGTCACATTCTCCACATGTATTTCACAGATAAGGAAAGTGAGGTCCATAGAAAAAAAATTCAAGAGCAAACATTGATTTAGTGGCTTAACCTTAGAGATTAGTACTATTTCTATTGCCACATGAAACAAAGAAACTATAGTCATGACAAATCAATTGCTTTATATTAAAAATCATGTTTACAATTTTCTAGTATTACAGATTATACAAAATTCCTTTGATATCTTAGCCTGAGGAAAGCCATCTTTACCTCCTTGTTCCTTAGTGAGTATACCAGGGGATTCAGCATGGGTGTGATCATTGTTTCGAAAATGGCCACAATCCTATCCATAACATGTTTTGAGCCTGGTCTTAGATAAATAATAAGAGCAGGCACAAAGAAGCAGAGGACCACAATGCAATGGGAAGCACAGGTCTGGAAAGCCTTGCGTCTGCCCTCTGATGTGTGAATCTTCAGAATAGCATGAACAATGGACACATAAGAAAGAAAAATCAGGAAGCTACATCCAGATGCTACCACTCCAATGTTAACAAAGATTACCATCTCATTGACTGAGGTGTCTGCACAGGCCAATCTGAGAATAGGTGGTGCATCACAAACGTAATGTTCAATCTGGTTGGGGCCACAGTACGGCAGGCGGAAGGTCAGGGCAGTCTGGGCTGCTGAATGGATAGCACCACTGAGCCATGTGCCTCCAGCTAGAAGGGCACAAGTTTTCCCACTCATCATAGTAGCATAACGCAGGGGATAAGTGATGGCCAGGTAGCGGTCATAGGACATGACTGTGTAGAGGAAACACTCAGTGCTCCCCAGACCATGGAAGAAGTACAGCTGAGCTACACAATTGTTAAATGAGATGGCCCCACCATCTGGGGAGAGGAGACCCATGAGTATCTTGGGTACAGTGACAGTGGAGAACCACATATCAATGAAGGAGAGGTTGGCCAGGAAGTAGTACATGGGAGTGTGGAGGTGAGAGTCCACCTTGATCACCAACAAGATGAGGAGGTTCCCCACCAAAGTGAGTGCATATATCACTAAGAAGATCCAAAATAGAGGTGCCCCCAATTCAAGTGCATGGGGAATCCCTGTGAGGATGAAGGTAGTCACAAAACTCTCATTTTGTCTGTCCATTTAGATAAAGGACTCTTTTCCTAAAAGAGTAAAAATCATCCAATCAATTGACAATCATTTTTAAATATCTATGAGGTGTTCAAATAATTTAAATAAAATACCTATGATGTGCTAGCCATTTTTTTCATTGCTTCCAAACTTTAATGTTTTACTGCTTTGGTACCTACAGTTGTTGTTGAAAGAAGAATCACCCCAAAGAAATGCACACACAGAGGAAAGCAGGGTAATTGAAAATTTATGAACATGTCAGGAGACATTGGAAATACAAACCACAAAACAAAACAACTCCTGAATTCAAGAATTTTATGCTGTCTTGGAGGAAATAACATATATACCAAAAGTTGTAGGAGGGGTAAAGAGTTAACTTTCTTTACGCTCAATCTGTATGATCGCCCTTTTTTACCTTCTACTCACCCATTTTTACTTATTCATTCTCCTACCAGGTTCTAACGCAATCAAAGGATGTGTTTTGATATTTTTCTTAACTAAAATTGAAATGTTTCTCTCATTAATTAACTCTATGCCATTATCCAAATTTATTAATATTGTTTATTAAATATACCAAAGAAATCTCTTATCCCATAACTCTTTGCTCCCTAATATTCTAGGGTTAAATAAATAGCAATTTATTATGTATAATTTATTAACAATGTAACAAATAATAGAAGAAAGACATAAAGAAGAGACAAATAAGAAGCAAATTTTAGACATAGTTGCTTTTAACCCTTTCTGATATTTCTACTTCTCATTGATTTGAGAAACACAAGACCACAAATCACTTCCCCCAGAATACCAATTAAAATTCTTCATTAAGAATTCTTTCCATGCTTCCTCAAAAGATGTTAAAATATTTCTCTCCTGAAAGAAGCACTTCCTTAAAAAATAGGATACAAAAGGTAGTGACACATAGAAATCTCAATGGAAAATGAAATTAGCATCAAGACTATCAAAACCAGTGCTTGGATTTTCCAGTCCTTCTTCTATTCCAGTTAATATTGACATTTCCTGTGGATCTGAGTGAATACATGCTGGAGGAAGCAGAAAAAGACAGTGGTAGTTAAGGTGAGAAGAGGGGAAAAGGTAAGAGTCATAGACCGTAGAACAGTGCCACTGGTTCACTCTGTAAGGTTTTCCCCTCATCTTGACTGGGAAAGATGACACTCAAACAGAACTCTACCAGGTTTGTTTGTTTGTTTTTCAGACATGGCCTGAGGAGATTAAGATAGGTGGTCTTGCTGAAGATCTGGCAAAAATCAATGCCAGGGGTAGATTTAGAAACAGGAGAAATATACAAACAGAAACAGAGATAATTAAAGAAGCATCAGAGAGATAGCTAGGAGAAGGAGGAGGAGGAGAAAAATTGGGGAGAAGTGATGGAGGGAGGGAAAGAGGAAAAGAGAGAGAGGCGGAGAGAAATAGAAAGAGGGAAGGAGATAGAGAGAGAGAGACATTCTGCTATTGTCACCCCTCTGTTTGAAGAGAGGACTTATCCAGTCATGTTAAGGATTGTAAATTATTAGAAATTTGCATTTTACGTGTATTGAACTGAGTCACCAATTCAATAGTTTCTCTTTTGTTTTCCTTATTCTTTTAATACAATTCTTCCAAAATATTGTCAATTCCATATGCGATTAGTAATTGCAATTTCTTATTAGATTTTCCCATGTCATGGAGTCTTGGATGAAAAAGGTACACGTATTAATTGTTAATAAAGATCTGAAATTGCAAAGCACAGGGTGCAATAGTCAATTTGGTATGTGAAACTAAAGTCTTTAGTCTTTAAAAGAGTATGATCAAACAGATAAAGTACTAGAAAATTTCATGACAGCAAATAGTTGAATGTCTGCAAATATGAATAAAATATTAAAGGGGAAATAATCCAACCTCTTCTTATGGGATAAACACTTATGAGGCATCAGTTGTGACATAGAAAAGAGATCTAGTTAATTTTGTGTCATATCCCTGAGTTTTGTGACCTCAACCTCTCTGAATCTCTGGTATCCCATAGGAAAAATGAAGATAATAATGCTTACACTGTGTAGCTCACACTATTTCTATGAGGAAAATGTTTTATATACATTAAAGAAATGAAGAAATGTGACTAATGTGTGTACTAAAAAAATCTGTATCATCATGGTTCCCTGAGTACATCAGTTGATGTGATGCTTCTGAAAATAAACAAACAGAAACCATTATCCTGTCCTATCCTTGTGTGAAGACACAGGACACCTGCACTTAGAATTCTGTGCCCTTACTTTGATTTGCTAGAACTCAAGAAAAACATATTGGAACTAGAAGACATGTCTGCAGCCAGAATCAGCTAGGTCTTCTTTAGTCTGCCTACCAAGGCAAGACTAAAAAGATTTGAAGTTCAGGGATGTGTGATAGTGAGACGAATTAGAGCAACATCTATAAATTTATGAAGGAAACACATGGAACATATACTTGGTCATTAAATCTTTACATATGTTCTATAGTACATTGGTCATGACCTCATCAAATTTGAAATATGTATCAGAATAATAAAATAAATTCTTTGTATAACAGCCATAATTAACAAACTTTTGGAAAACACATTTCCCTAAGATAGTATCTTAACTGAAACTATAAATGGATTTGAAAAAATTTTAGATCACTACCTGCACAATGAGAATTGAAATAGAATTTAGAGTCACACATTAGACTCATTTGTTGATTAAGTAGATGAAGAAACCAAGGCTGAGGGAAGTTAAGTGATTTGGCATAATCAAATAGGCAACAATGGCTATAAAACAACTGAGTTGAACATCACAGAAATTTGTTTTGAATGACTATACATATTTATAATGGAATCCATTTTTCTTGCTTCTTAATGGATGCGTGAGAGTAAGTTGGAAGGGAGGGGATTTGGAATAGAAAATAAAATTGAATTTTAATTTTTTTTAAAAAGTCACATCGCAAAAAATGCAATTGGTAAATGTTTAACAAAAGAAATAAAAATATAATATGACATAAAAAATAAAAACCTGAGAATGAATCCTACCGTAGACACTAGCTACCAGTGATCTAGACAAGTCACAGCCTCTCTCTGCCTCAATTTCCTTATCTCTGAAGTAAAGATAATAATGACAAATTGTCTCACTGGTTTTTTTTGTAAACATCACAAAATTTTAAAGCACTATATAAATTCTTTCTATTATATCTTCATATCTGAACTTTGTGTCAGATCTGGAAAGGATTTCAAAGATCATCTAGATCCCTATCTAAGTCTTTACTTTTCAGCTGAGGAAACTTTGGATCAGAATGTTAATATCACTCACCCAAGAACATACACCAGGAAGGATTAGAATCAAGTCTCAAAAGCAAGTCTTCTGAGAATCGTGATTCCGTGTTCTTTGTTCTTTTGAACACACCATACTCAGAGGAGTGGAGAATCCAGATATGTAATACTCTTACTAGAGCACTAGTGCTGCCTCCCTAGGTGGCAGGAAATCAGAATATTTTAATTTGATATCAGCATAGCTAAGTATATTCTTGCAGGTCATTGCATTGCATCACAGAGAGAATCATTGATGGGAAGGATCATGGACTCAATACTATATGGTAATTCTTCAATTTTTACTTCTTATTATCACTGTTATTCCTATTACAGAAAAATCCATACTTGGTCCTCTCCTGGGATTCTCTCCCTTCTTTAAGGTAATTCTTAGAAGAATATCCTGAGAAAATCTTAGAAGATTAGGCACTCATTCTCTTCAGCAATGCAACTTAGAACAGCAATCATGGTCAGACCAGGACAAAAGACAAGGACAAATGCTGGTAATGTTCTAACAGTGCCATAAGCCAAGCCCCAAGTGGAGCTGAGTTTTTAAAATCCAAAAATACATGAGTGAAGCTTCCTAGTCTAGCACTGTGGGTGGCTGGAGTGCAATTCTACATCTCTGCTTAGATATAAATGAATGTGGGTTTTATCAATATGTAATTCCAGATGCCTAGAATAAAGAATATGGCAGATGAGAAGAGATGAATGCAGCTTTTGATCAAAGAAAAAGGTTTAAGAATCTAAGTGTAACAAAACTCTAAGAGGTATCAGTTTTTTGGAATTCAAAATCCAACCCTCAATGGAATTATAGTACCTAGTACTAGATTCTAGGTTAGGTTCCTTAGTTTTGCATCGAAAAAAACCAAACAAACAGAAAACCTAGAAAAATAACATGAGATTAAAACATAAAATGGAGCAAATTGTATAGAAAACTCAGCACAATGGAATTCCACTTATGTATGTTTTCTCCATGGAAGTGGTTCTCCTACTTCTCTGATTTTTCTGTATGTTCTTTGCTTGTCCTTCCTCCTTACCCAATGTGGGCATCATCCAGGGTTTAACTTTACAATCTTCCCCTTTTTCCTCTGTGTTCTATTCTTTCACAGTCTCATCCACTACCATGGCATCAGCACAATGTGTATGAACTCTAAATCTATATCACCAATCATTGTCTCTCTTCTTCATTTCAACCTCCTTATTAGGTATCCCTATCTTGGTATCTCACCACTACTTCAAACTCAATGACAAATCCATAAGTTGACCTGTTCCCAACTTTTCCATCTTTATTGTTAGCACCACCAATTTCTTGGTCACCCAGTATGGAGTCCTTTTAAGTTTCTGTCTCGCACTCAACTCCTTCGTTTACTCACCAAGGTTAACTGATTGTGCCTCTACAAATTCTCTTGATTCCATCTGCTCTTTTCAATTCTGTTGAAATCATCCTACTTCAGGCCCTCATTCATTATCTTTCTTTTACATTATAGTAACCAACTTATATGACTAGTTTGCCTGCCTCCTTCTCCTCCTATTTATCCCCCTACCAAGAATTCCAAACCCTGCAGATTATTGATTCAGTAGTACTAATGCACAGTTTTAATTATGTCATGCCATGCTCAAGTGCTCTCCATGGCTTCTAATTGTGTATAGACTAAAGTCCATACTTTGTAAGCAGGGAAAGATCCCAGAGAAAGAAGAGAAGTGGAAATATATGCCCAGCTAAATAGCCTTAATTTACAGGTGACATCTTCTGTTTTATACTGCGATATGGAAAAAAACAGTAGTCTTAGATTCAAAAGACTGTTCAAATCCTATCTCTAACACATGATCCTAGGCACCAGTCTGCATCTCAGTTTTTTTTCCATTTATAAAAATTGGAATAATAGTTTTAATGTCTGTTTCACAGAGTGATTATCCAGAAGGTGATTTGTAAATTTTAAATTTTCATACAAATAATGTCAAATAAATATATACGATTTTAATCTCCTTCAGGACAGGAAGTTCATTTTGTATTCTCTAGAGTACTTACTACAGTATCTTGCCCACAGTGGTCACTCAATAGATATTTTTTTTGAAAAATAAAGGAGGGAGCAAATGGATGAATAACTATATCGACATCATTTTTCTAATAAGAAATTCAGTGATTTTCCCAGTCCTTTGATACTGACCTGCTAGATGTAAACTCAGGGTCAGGAAGTACATTTCACAGAGTAGAAAAAAGTGAAAGGGTTTAGTTTCTTCTTTGCAATGAAGAATCCTCCTAAAAGCAAACTTCACAAGAATAATAAGGGAAGCAGCCCCTGCCCCCCTTAAAGTGCATCTGATTAAATTGTCTATCTCACAGGGGATGCGGTTACCCTAAATTCCCTTGGTGCTCAGGAGAACAAGAGGAAAAACACTTATGATTTAAGTGTTTACACATTTGATCTACATTGGGGCATTGGTACCTCCTCATGTATATTTTGTTTTGAAAGATGAGTATTCCATGAAGAAATTCAAGGTTTTATGAATTATTCTGTATGAACACAATGTACATAAAGAATTTAGGAACTCTATTCTTTTCAAATTTAATTTACTTTATTTTTTGTTACATTTTAAGTTCTGAACTGCCTTCCTCCCTCTCTTTCAATCCTGCACTAGAGAGAGCTACCATTTATATATACATATATATGTATATATGTAAAATCATATTACAGATAATTGTGTTTATTGGTTCTTTGAAGGTAGATAACATGTTTCTTCATAGGTCCTTTGCATTTGATCTGAGCATTTGTAATATGCAGAATAACTTAATCATTCACAGGTGTTTCTTGAACAGTGTTACTGTTACTGTATACAATGTCCTCTTGTCTCTACTCATTTTATGCCTCATTATTTCATGCAAATCTTTCCATATTGTCCTAAAATCAATCTGTCCATTATTTCTTACAGCACAATAGTATTCCACCACAATCTTATGGCACAAGTTGCTTAGACCTTCAGCAAATGTTAGGCATCCCTGAAATTTCCAGTTCTTTGCCATCACAAAGAGAACTGCTATAAATATTTTAAAACATAGAAATTCTTTTCCTTTTTCTTTGATCACCTTAGAAAATACACCTAATTGGGGTATTGCTGGGTCAAAGGGTATACACAATTTCATAACTCTTTGAGCATAATTCCAAATTCATAGCCAAAATGGTTGGTTCAGTTCAAAGTTCCACTAACAATGTGTTAGTGCCCAATTTTTTCCACATTCCCTTCAACATTTGTCAGTTTCACTTTCTATCAATTTAGCCAATCTGAGAGGTGTGAGATGACATCCCAAGGTTGTTTTAATTTGCATTTCTCCAATGAATAATGATTTAGAGAATTTTCATAGGACTTTTATCTGAGAAACTGTCTATAAAATTTTCCCCAATTTTCTGCTTTCCCTCTAATCTTGTCTATATTAGTTTTAGTTGTACAAAACCTTTTTAATTTAATTTAATCAAAATGATCTATTCTATGTCTCAGAATGCTCTCTATCTCTTGTTTATTCGTAAATCCTTATCCTTGCTTTAAGTCTGATGGTAGTATGTTTTATGTTCTAATTTTCTTATGATATCTTCCTTTATGTGTAGGTTACATCCATTTGAATCTTGTCTTGGTAAATGGTGTGAGATGTTGGTCTATACCCACTTTCTAACAGACTGCTTTCCAGTTTTCCTAATAATTTTCACCAATAATGAATTATTACAAAAGCTTAAATCTTTATATTTGTTTTTAAAAAGTTACTAAAAAGGCTTACTACAGTGAATTGTCTGTCTACCAGATAGTTTTGATAATTACTGCCTTATAATATAGTTTAAGAAATAATACCACTAATCTACCTTCTTTTATAATTTTTATTAATTTCTTTAATATTCTTGACCCTTTGTTCTACCATATTAATTTTGCTATTGTTTTTTTCTAGGTCAGGAAATCTTTTGGAGGAATTTTAATGGGATGTCATTGAAAAATAATGAGTAGAATTGTCATTTTTAATATATTGTTATTAAATGTTATAATATATGACATTATATATTATGTATTGTATTGACTCTGTCAATTCATAAACAATTAATATTCCTCCAGTTTCTTGGAAGATGATGTTTAGGCTCTTTTTTTTATCATGGTTTTCAGGTAGACTAATAATTTTTAAATTATCTTTCCT
The DNA here is from genome assembly GCF_028372415.1 of Notamacropus eugenii. NCBI lineage: Eukaryota > Metazoa > Chordata > Mammalia > Diprotodontia > Macropodidae > Notamacropus > Notamacropus eugenii. Next base: position 273,213,163 of record NC_092876.1, read on the forward strand.
GGATCTATTTTCCAGATCAGTTGTTTTTCCAATGAAATATTTCACACTGTCTTCTATTTTTTCATTCTTTTGGTTTTGTTTTGTAATTTCTTGGTTTCTCATAAAATCATTACCTTCCATCTGCTCCATTCTAATTTTTGAAGTGAGTTTTTGAACCTCCTTTTCCATTTGACCAATTGTGCTTTTTAAAGCATTCTTCTCATTTGCTTTTTGGACCTCTTTTGTCATCTGGGTTAGCCTATTTTTAAGGTGTTATTTTCTTAAGTATTTTTGGGGGTGCCCTTTAGCAAGCTGTTGATTTGCTTTTCATGATTTTCTTGCATTATTCTCATTACTCTTTCCAATTTTTCCTCCACCTCTCTTACTTGATTTTCAAAATCCTTTTTGAGCTCTTCCATGACCTAAGATAAGTGTATATTTTTTGGAGTCTTTGGATGTAGAAGCCTTGACCTTGCTTATCTTCCTCTGCTTTGCTCTTCCTCATCCAAAAAGATGGAATAAAATACCTTTTCATCAAGAAAATAACCTTCTATAGTCTTATTTTTCCCCTTTTTGGGCATTTTCCCAGCCAATTCCTTGACTTTTGAGTCCTTTGTAAAGTGGAGAGTATGCTACCCTAGGCTTTGGAGGTTTTGTATAGCTGTTCTCTGCAATATCTCTAGGGACTTGTAAGTTCTCTGTTCCTCCAAGGGTACACACTCAAGTGAGAGGAGTTTATTCCTCTCCTGCCCTGCACTCTTGTCTGTAAGCAACCAAAAGCATTCTTTTCTGCCCTGGAACTGCCAGTAGGATTCCCTCTCCACAACCACCACCAGCTCTGCCATGCCAGAAGAGGACTGTGACCCAGTCACCCCTGGACCACCACTCAGAACTCTGACCCAGATCAGTAGCTCGATTACCCCAGGGTCTTTATGTAGAGCACTCTCAAAGTGGAGTCTGCTGCAGCAGTGGCTGCCATCATCCTGGGACTAGACTGCACTCCCCTCTCACTCAGGTGAAAGAGCTTTGTTACTGACCTTCAAAACTGTCTTTGGTATTTGTGGGTTGAGAAATTTGGAAACCTCAGCAGCTACATGTGATTCAGAGCCCTGAAGTCTGCTCCAGTCTTGTCTGTGCTGTGCAGCTCATGCTGGACTGCACTCCACTCCAAGTCCAGTGAGATAGACCTTTCCTATTGGCCTTCCAGGCTATCTTGTACTGGAAATCTGTTTTACCCTGTCATTTTGTGGCTTCTGCTGCTCTAGAATTTGTGTAGAGTCATTTTTACAGGTATTTTAAGGTCTATGGGGGGAGAGCTAGAGCAGGTTCATCCTGCTACTCTGCCATCTTGGCTCTATCCCCAAAAAATGGATACTTGACCTAGACATAAAGGGAGGTATAAGTAATTTGGAAGAAGATGGAGCATATTACCTATCAGACTTATAGATAGGAGAATTTGTGAATAAACAAGAAATAGCATTGGGAGATGTAAAATGAATTATTTTAATTATAGTCTGTATAAATAAAACAAATGTAGCCAAAATTCATAGAAAAACAAAAGAATTTGAGGGGAAATTTTTATAGACGGTTTTTCAGAAAAGGCTCTCATATGTGAAATATATATTCATAAGAATATATGAAACTTCCTTAATTGATAAATGATCAAAGCATATGAATCAGCAGTTTTCAGATGAAGAAATGAAGAAGCTATATATAACTGTATACACAAAAGCCATATCTAACCATAATAAAAAATTTTCTAAACCATTACTAATTAGAGAAATACAAATTAAAACAACTCTGAGATATTATCTCATACCTGTCATATTGACTAAAATAATTCAAAGGGAAAAAGACAGATGTTGGGGGGATTGACAGAGAAGGTGGACATTAATACACCATTGGTGGAACTGTGAACTGATCCAACCATTTTAGAGAGCAATCTGGAATTATGCCCAAAGAACTGTAAAACTGTATTCCTTTTGACTCAATAATGGCTGAATAAGTTGTGATATATTATTGTGGTAGAATATTACTATGCTGTAAGAAATAATTAGCAGGTTGGTTGCAGGAGAACTCGGAAAAATTTGCATGAAATAATGAAGAGTGAAATGAGCAGAACCAAGAGAATGTTGTATACAGTAAGAGCAATATCTGTTTAAAGACTAAATATGAACAACCAAGTTATTCTCAGTTATATTGTTGGAGGGCATTTGAAAATCAAGTGAACTACAGAGGTCCTATATAGGAAGATGCTATCCTTCTCCAGAGAAAGAATTAATATATGCAACTGTGTATTGTATAATTTCGTGTGTATGTGTGTGTGTGTGTGTGTGTGTGTGTGTGTGTGAAATGTTGACTTCTCTAGTGCAGGTTCATAGAGGTAGGGAAACAGCTTAGAACCAAAAAAGGTATTTAAAAGGGAGGAGAGAGTTCAGCACAGTGGTATACTATCACCTTTCCATAACATAAAGTGTTCATCCATTCAACATTTTGACAGTCCCACAGATTCCAATTCTTTGTCATCTCAGAAAGAGTTATATTTTTGTATATCTTTAAAGCTGATTTTACTTAAAACTAATCCCTCCCTCAATCTATCATCCCCCCACTTTTCACATTTTGCTCCCCCTCCTCTTCTCTCTTATTTTCTCTTTGAATGTAGTGAATTGTTATACCTGTGTGTATGTGTAGTCTTTCTTTTTTTGATAAATTCAAATGAGAGTGAGGTTCAAGTATCAACTACTCTCCACCAAGTTTCCCCTCATTTGTATAGATAGCTACTTGTGTACCATGATTATGTGAGACAAATTTCCCTAAAGTTCCTTTTCCTTTTTCCTTTCTCCCCTCAGTGTATTCCTCTTCACATCTTTTCCTTTATTTTCTTAAGATCATGATGACATAACAATATAACTCCTCAACTTTGTATAATTGGACTTCCTCTGTGGACCCTGATAGCAATAGGATTTGGAGAGATCAATGTATCATTCCCCCATTCTTTCATGTAAACAATTTATCTTTAACACTTCAAAACCATTCATGTTTATCCTTTTATGCTTCTCTTCACTCATGTGTTCAAACTTCAAAATTTCTCCACACTCTGCTTTTCATCAAGAATGTTAGAAAGACCTCTGTTTCATTAAAGGTCTATTTTTCTTCATGTACTACCTTACAGTTTTGCTGGAAAATTATCTGAGGCTGTAAGCCCATATCCTTTGCATTTTGGAATATGGTATTCCAAATCTTCCATTCTCTTACAATTGTTAGTATTATTTAGTCATTTCAGTCATGATCAACTTTCCATGATCCCATTTTGAGGTTTTCTGAACAAAGATACTAAAATAGTTTGCCATTTCCTTTTTCAGCTCATTTTACAGATAAGAAACAGGCAAAGTGATGTGTTTACACTTACAACTAGTAAGTGTCTGAGGCCAGGTTTGAACTCGTGAAGATGAATTCTTGATTCCAGTCCAGTGCTCTATCAACTGAACCACCTAGCTTCAGCTTCCCTCATAATAGGAGTGGCTAAATTTCATGTGATCTTCCCTATAGCTCCTGAGTTTCTGCCATTGAGTCATTTCAGTTGTGTCTGAATCTCCATGACCTCATTTGGGGTTTACCTGGCAATGATACTGGAATGGTTTGTCATGTTTTATTCTCCAGTTCATTTTACAGATGAGGAACTGAGGCAAACTGGGTTAAGTGACTTGCCCAGGCCCAGTAAGTAAATGTCTGAAGTCAGATTTGAAGTGAGGTCCTTCTGACTCAAGAGTCAGCACTCTATTGGTTGCATCATCTAGCTGCCTTAGCAAGTTGCTATTTTAGTTCTTTCTTTCTGGCTGTTGATAATATTTTTTGACTAGGAAGCTTTGGCTTTTGACAGTGATATTCCTGGGAGTTTTCATTTTGAAGTTCTTTTCTGGAGGTAATCAATGGATTCTGTTCATTTCTCTCTGACTTTTAGTTCTAAGAGATCTGGGAAGTGGGTTCTTTGTTTTGAATATTTCTTGGAATAGGATGCCTAGGATCTATTTTTTTTGTCTTGGTGTTCAGATTGTCCAATTATTCTTAACTTTTTCTCCATCTGTTTTCCAGATCATTCATTTTTGCTCTGAAATATTGTGTATGTTTTTCCATTTTTTTCATCTTTTTTATTTTGTTTTAATATTTCTTGTTGTTTCATGAATTCACTGGCTTCTCTCTGGTTCATTTAAATCTTAAGGAGTTTGTTGCTTGAGCAAGTTTTTCTACTTCTTGTGTTAAGCTGTTAACTCACTTTCCAATTCTTTCTTTCATAGCTCTCATTTCTTTTATATTATTTTCCTCAAACACTCATTCTTTTTATTTAAAAAATTGCTAAAAATATTAAATCACTTAATTTATTAGAGAAAATCTAGCTGATTTTCTTCCCATATTATATTTTTCTCAAAGGCATTACTTATAGATGTTTTTGAATCATTCTCCTCATCTGTTTGTGTCTTGAGTATCGCTGCCACCACAATATTTTATTGTGGTGTGGTTCTTTTATGGTGTGCCCACTCTTACAGCTTAATTCTTGACTTTGCACTTAGTATTATGACTGGGCTTTGTGGAACTTCTGGAGGAAAGGTATGGGCTGGTGCTACTGCTGTTTTCTTTTGAACATTGTGTTATGCCAGGATATCAGGAACTTCCAAGTTTTCAGTACTCCTAGAGTAGTCTAATCCAAGGAAATGAGTCATTATGACCTTCCTGTTTCAATTCAATTCAATTTATGACCTGCAAATTTCAATTCACAGAAAAACTTTCAAAAACTTATATGAACTGGTGCAAACTGAAGTGAGCGGAACCAGAAGAATAATCAATGTAGTAACAAGATTGTAAGATAATCAGTTATGAAAGGTTTAGTAACTGTGATCAGTACAATCATCTGTCACAAATCAGAAGAACCTATGCTATAAAGTTTTAGTCATCTCCCAATAAATAACTGATGGAGTACAGATTGAAGCATATTTTTTCCTGTATTTTTCTTACTTGGGCGGGGTGGGGGGGATCCATGTCTAATGCACATTTTGCATGATTGCATATTTGTATTGGGTTTTTTCTCTCTTGCCAACTCAATAGATAGGGGATGTTTTGTGGGTAGTAAGAGAGTTTTAAGCTAAAAATAAAATTGAAGAAAGAATAAAAATGAAGCAGAATGTAGAAACATTCAGAAAAAGAAGATAATTACCTATTTTAATTTAATATTTTATCTTTCCCTATTACTTATTTTTAAAAAAAGAATTTTAACACTCTTTCTCAAATTCTGAGTTCCAAATTCTCTCTCTCCCTGTCCCTACCTCATGGAGAAGGCAAGCAATTTGACATAGGTTATACATGCACCGTCATGCAAAACACATTTTCATGTAAGTCACGCTGTGAAAGAAAACATAGACAAAAAAACCCCAAGAAAAATAAAGAAAAAGTATCTTCCACCTGCAATCAGGCTCTAGCAGTTTTTTCTCTGGAGATACACAGCATGTTTCATAATAAGTCCTTCAAAATTAGCTTGGATCATTGTATTGCTGAAGACATGGATAGTTTCATAGCTCTTTGGACATAGTTCCAAATTGCTCTCCAGAATGCTTGAATCAGAATACAGCTTCTCCAACAGTGCATTAGTGTTTTAATTTTCCACATCCTCTCTAGTATTTGTCATTTTCCTTTTCTGTCATATTGCTCAATCTGATAGTTGTGTGTGGATAGCTCAGAATTGTTTTAATTTGCATTTCTTTAATCAATAGTGCTTTAGAGCATTTTTCGTGTCACTATAGATGACTTTGATTACTTTTTCTGAAAACTACCTGTTCGTATCCTTTGACTATTAGTTGATGAATGCCTCTTATTTCTATAAATTTGACTCCATTTTCTATATAATTGAGGAAAGAGGTCTTCATTAGAGAAACTTGCTATTAAAATATTTTTTCACAGCGTTGATCATGAATTATGTATTTTATTCCATCCTATTTCCCCCTGTTTATCTTATTCACTCTCTCCTTTCACCCTGTCCATTCTCAAAAGTGTTTTACCTCTGGCTTTTATATCCCCCAATCTGCCCTCCCTTCTTTTAGCCCCCTCCTCTTATCCCTACCCCTCCTACTTTCCTGTATGGTAAGATAGATTTCTACATCCAATTGAGGGTGTATGTTATTCCCTCTTTGAGTCCATTCCAATGAGGCTAAGGTTCCTGTGCTTCCCTCTCCTCTTCTCCCATCTTCCCCTCCACTATAAAATCTCTTTTGGGTCTCTTTTATGTCAGATAATTTAGCTCATTCTTCCTTTCCCTTTTCCTTTTTATGAGTGCATTCTTCTTTCTCACTCCATAATTTTATATTTTAGATAATCATCCCATCTTATCCAACTCACAGCTGTATTTTCTGTCTCAGTATACTCTTTCTAACTGCCTTAATAACGAGAAAATTTTTAGGAGTCACAAGTATCATTTTCCCATGTAGGGATATAAATAGTTTAACCTTATTGAATCCCTTATAATTTCTCTTTCCTGTTTACCTTTTTATGCTTCTTTTCAGTTTTGTATTTGGAAGTCAAATTTTCTATTCAGTTCTCGTGTTTTCTTCAGGAATGCTTGAAATCCTCCATTTTACTTAATATACATTTTTCCTTTGAAGGATTAAAATCAGTCTTACTGGATAGGTAATTCTTCATTGTAATCCTAACTCTTATGCCCTTCAGAATACGATATTCTAAAACTCCCTCTCTGTTTATGTAGGAACTGTTAAATGTTGTGTTATTCTCACTGTGGCTCCATGATATTTGAATTGTTTCTTTTTGGCTGTCTGTAATATCTTCTCCTTCATCTGGAAACTCTGGAATTTTGCTATAATATTCCTGGGAGTTTTCACTTTGTGATCTCTTTCAGGAGGTCACTGGTGATTTCTTTGGATTTCCATTTTACTGTCTGATTATAGAATATTGGGCAGTTTCACTTGATCATTTATTGAAAAATGTCTAGGCTCTTTTTTGGATCATGGCTTTCAGGTAGTTCAATGATTCTTAAGTTATCTCTCCTGGATTTATTTTCCAGATAACTTGTTTTTTCCAGTGATATATTTTACATTTTTTTCTATTTTTATTCTTCTCATTTTGTTTGATTCTCGATGTTTGAGAGTCATTAGCTTTTACTTGCCCAATTCTAATTTTTAAGGAATTGTTTTCTTTAGTGAATTTTGGTACCTTCTTTCTCATTTGGCCAATTCTGCTTTTCAAAGCATTCTTCTCTTCACTGGATTTTTGTGCCTCTTTTAACATTTGGGCTCTTCTGGTTTTAAGATGTTTTCAGTATTGTTTTGTGCCTCCTTTTACCAAGCTGTTGACTTTCTTTCATGATTTTCTTGCATCACTTTAATTTCTCTTTGTTTTTTTCCTCTATTTTTCCTACTTGACTTTTAAAATATTTTTTGAGCTCCTCGATGGCTTGGGACCAACACATATAGATATGGATATATAGATATACAGATATACAGAGAGTGAGAGAGAGAGAGGTTTTGAATGTATCAGTTTTGACTTTGTTTTCCTCTTCTGAGTGTGCGCTTTCGTCTTCTCTATCACCAAAGTAACTTTCTACAGTTAGGATTGTTTTCTGATGTTTGCTCATTTTCCAACCTATTTCTTGGCTTTTAACTCTGCTAAAGTATGTCTATGGTAAGTTAGTAGGTAGAAGTAAAGTAGAGAAGTCAAGAAGAATTGGAAATAAATATACACAAACATATAAACAAAGATCAGGAGTAGAATTTGTTATGGAAAATATATGTCTATATATGTACATATGTATGTATGTGTGTGTATGTATATGTCTACATATGTATCTAAACATATCCTCGTTTGATTGTAGCTTCTTGGCAGGGGTAAAGGGAAGAAGGTGAAAAATAACAAAGCAAAAACTGTACAGCAGAGAACAAAAGAAAACTTACAAAAAAGCAAAGAAAAGATGAACTACTCTCAACACAACATGTAGTAATTATCATACGGGCTTTCTTGAAATGAAAATTTATCACTACATATTTTGAATCCTCCCATGTTCTGCTGTACACATAATATGCTTTTTTTCTTTTCTTACTTTGTATTTAAATTTTAATATTCAAGTTTATGTTAACGTAGTTTTTTCTTGTCTCTATTCTGCATTTGTATTCTGGTGTTTGAGTTCAAAATTTAAAAAAAAAATCCGTAAATAAATGAAGCATGATTCTACTTCCAAAGGAGAGAGGGAATCATCCCAAGCTTCAGGCTTTTGTGTTTTGTGTGTGTGAGTATGCATGCGTGTGGCTGTTTTCAGCTGGGGATTTGTAAGTTTTTGGTTCTTCCAAGGTGATATGATCTAGGTCAAGATATGTTTACTACTCACCTGTACTGTGCACAGGTCTGTGAGGGACCACAAGCACTCTTTTCCACCCTGGAATTGTGGACAGGATCCTCACTCCTTTGCTGCCACAAGTTCTTGTGTACCTATCCTCCTTTTCACTCTGGGACTGAGACCTGGATCTAAGTATGGGCAATTCAACAAAGTTCTGATCCCATTTCCAGCAAAGGGACTTCTGTAATCTTCTGACCCATTGTTGCCTCCATTACCATCTGTGGGCTGAGAGCTCCATAAATTGCCACTGCTACCACTGATTCAGTTGCCCCCAAGGAGTGTGCATGGTTTGCTGGGACCTGGTCTGCACTGGTGTGTCCTGTGCTTGACTGACTTCAATTCTCAGTCTGGTGCAACAAACTATTCCTGGCAAGTTTCTAAGCTGTCTTGAACTGGAAAATTGCTTCTCTGTATCCTTTTGTGGGTTCTGCTTCTACAGAATTTGCTTTGATTAAATATTGAAAGGCTTTGCAGGGGTTTGGAGGAGAGTTCAGGTGAGTCCCTGCCTTTTCTCTACCATTGTGGTTCCCTGAACAAGATCATTTTTATGGAGATATTAAATGTTTTCATTAAAAAACAGAAATAACTGTTCAAAAAAACCTCAAAACTTCAATGAAAGGTAGTCGTAGTACTAGTGATAGTACTCATACTAATAGTAATATTACAGGAACTATTAATAGAATAGTAGTAATAACAACAATAAATATGTTGATCAGACCTAAAGCTGATGCCCTTTGTTTGACTATGGCAGAGTGCTGAGTAGTTACCAACACATTTGCATTGGATATCGTGCCTCCCTAAAATCAAATTAAATATTGCTTTGGAAGTCCTTTAAATCCCCAGAAATTTGAAAGGGTCCCCACTAGTTCATCTGGGGCCAGCTCTAATTACTAAGTTTTTACTTCCTGTGGAGCTGAAATGCTCCCTTCAGTAACATCCACCCAGCACTCTTGGTTCTTTCTGTGGTCAGGGAGGACAAAGGATAAATATTGCATGTTGTCAAATTTGTGTGTCAGTATTTAATTAATTCTTTGATTTAACAATTATTTGTTGAATATTTCTTTATTTTTATTTTCTGTTCCTTTTACTTGTATTTCTTTCCTTGTCCCCTTCCCTTGGTTTTATTTATGTTTTTTTATAGAATTTAAATGAATAAGTGGGCATGAAGGTGCAATGATATTTATAGAAACTAGCCAGATTTTGTGTTTATCTGGTACTATAGTAGATAGGGCATTCTCTATGATACCATCTTATATTCAGTTCTGGGTGAGACAATTTAAGAAAGCCACCACTTTCTTAGTCATCCAGGCTCACAATCTCAAATCCTCACTTTCTCTCCTGCCAAATATACAATCGTTCCTAAGTTTTGTCATTTCCATCTTCATAATATCTCTCCTATATGTCTCTTTCTCTCCTCTGACGATGCCAACTTTCTGATGCACACCCTCATCATCTCATGACTGCACTATTGTGATTGACTTTTGGTTAGCCTCCATTCCTTGTTTCTCCACATTTTCATCCATCCCCCACTAACCTGTGAAGTTGATACTCCTAAAGCACATTTCTAACATGTCAACTCCCTACTCAATCAACTTTCAGGATCAGATATTAAATTCTCTGTTTGGCCTTCAGAGTCCTTTATATCTTGATCCTCTCTTATTTTTTCAGGCTTCTTATGCCTTACACCCCTTTTGGTATTCTATAATCCAAAGGCACCAGCCTGGCACTTTGTTGAACTTCCTGTTCCTTACACAAAACATTCCATCTCCCCTCAAAAATATGTTTTTCTTCTTTACTTAGGTTTATTTCCTCAATATCCTTATTTTGAGTTATGGTTATAGCTAGTAATTTAAGAACTATATCAAATAATAGTGGTAACAGTGGACATTCTTGCTTTTATCTGTTCTTATTAGAAAAATGTCTAGCATTTCACATTATAAATTGTGATAATTCTTGGATGTAGATAAACACTGATAACAAAATCAATGGAAGGTCCATTTGTTTTTATGTTTTCAAGTTATTAATATAAACATATTTTGCATCACTTTTTCACCATCTACATAATTATGTGGCTTGTTGTTATTAACATAATCTATTATATTAATATTTTTCCAAATATTGAACTATCCTTGAATTCCTGGAATAAATTCAAGCTACTCATAGTCTATAATTTTTAAAAAGATGTTTCTGTAGCTTCTCTGCTAATTTTTCCCCAATATTTCTCTATCAACATCCATTAGAAATTATCTGTCTATAGAGTTTTTTCCTTGATTTATCTCTCCCTGGCTTAAGTATCAGAATTGCAGTTTTCTCAGAAAAGGAATTCAGTTGCCTTTTTCTCTAATTTTGTATGTTTTTTTTATATTGTTAAAGTTATAGGTGACATCATCCTATTTATATTCACTGTTGCAATATTTAAAACTATATCTATTTCATTAAATATTTTCCAAGGAAAAGTAAAAAAAAGTAGCAATCTTTTTTAAAATTTTGAGTTCCAAATTTTTTCCTTTGTTTCAGTCCCTCCTTCCTCTTTGAGAAGGCAAGCAATATGATATAGATTATACATATGGAGTCGTGTAAAACATATTTCTATATTAGCCATGTGGCAAAATAAAACAAATAAAAATAAAGAGGTTTTCAAAGTATGCTTCAGTCTGCATTCAGAGTTCATTCATTCTCTCCCTGGAGCTGGATAACACTTTTCATCATGGGTCCTCTGGAATTGTCTTGAGTCATCTTGATTAGAGTGGCTAAGTCTTTCACAGCTGATCATCCTTACAATATTGCTTTTACTGTGTACAATGTTCTGCTCACTTTATTTTGCATCAATTCATATGTCTTCCTAGGGAATTTTTTGCAACCATCCTGCTTGTCATTTCCTATATCACAATAATCTTCTATCACAACCATATACCACAACTTGTTCAGTCATTCCTTAATTGATGGGCATTCCTTTGATTTCCAATTTTTTTTTGTATTTAAGCTTTCAACATTCATTTCCACAAAATTTTGGGTTCCAAATTTTCTCCCCATTTCTCCCCTCCCCCCACCGCAAAACGCTGAGCATTCTAATTACCCCTATCACCAATCTGTCCTCCCTTCTAACATCCCTCCCTTCCCTTATTCCCGTATTCTCTTTTGTCCTGTAGGGCAAGATAAATTTCTATACCCCATTACCTGTATTTCTCATTTTCTAGTGGTATGCAAGAACAATACTCAACAGTTGTTCTCAAAACTTTGAGTTCCAACTTCTCTTCATCCCTCCCTCCCCAACCATTCCCTTTGGGAAGGCAAGCAATTCAACATAGGCCATATCTGTGTAGTTTCACAAATAACTTCCATAATAGTCATGTTGTGTAAGACTAACTATATTTCCCTCCATCCTATTCTGCCCCCTGTTTCTTCTGTTCTCTCTTTTGATCCTATCCCTCCCCGAGAGTGTTGACTTCTAATTGCTCCCTCCTTCCACTACCCTCCCTTCCATTATCCCCCCACCCTGCTAATCCCCATCTCCCCAACTTTCCTGTATTGTAAGATAGGTTTTCATACCCAAATGATTGTGCATTTTATTCCTTCCTTTAGTCAAATGTGATGAGAGTAAGCTTCATGTTTTTTCTCTCACCTCCCCCTTTTTCCCTCCACTGAAAAGTCTTTTACTTGCCTCTTTTATGAGAGATAATTTGCCCCATTTTATTTCTCCCTTTCTCCTTCCAATATATTTCTCTCTCACCCCTTAATTTCATTTTTTTAAGATATGATCCCATTCTATTCAATTTACCCTGTGCTCACTCTCTCTCTCTCTCTCTCTCTCTCTCTCTCTCTCTCTCTCTCTCTCTCTCTCTCTCTCTCTCTCTCTCAGTGAGTGTGTTTGTGAGTGTGTGTGTGTGATCCCACCAACTACCCAGATGCTGAAAAAAGTTTCAAGAGTTACAAATATTGTCTTTCCATGTAGGAATGTAAACAGTTCAACTTTAGTAAGTCCATTATGACTTACTCTTTGCTGTTCACCTTTTCATGCTTCTCTTCATTCTTGTGTTTGAAGGTCGAATTTTCTTTTCAGCTCTGGTCTTTTCATCAAGAATGCTTGAAAGTCCTCCATTTCATTGAAAGATAATGTTTTCCTCTGAAGTATTATACTCAGTTTTGCTGGGTAGGTGATTCTTGGTTTTAGTCCTAGTTCCTTTGACTTCTGGAATACCCTCTTCCATGCCCTTTGATCCCTTAATGTGGAAGCTGCTAGATCTTGTGCTATCCTGACTGTATTTCCACAATACTTGAATTGTTTCTTTCTAGCTGCTTGCAATATTTTCTCCTTGACCTGGGAACTCTGGAATTTGGCCACAATGTTCCTAGGAGTTTCATTTTTTTGGATCTCTTTCAGGTGGTGTTCTGTGGATTTCTTGAATATTTATTTTGCCCTCTGGTTCTAGAATCTCAGGGCAGTTTTCCTTGATAATTTCATGAAAGATGATGTCTAGGCTCTTTTTTTGATCATGGCTTTCAGGTAGGCCTATAATTTTTAAATTGTCTCTCCTGGATCTATTTTCCAGGTCAGTTGTTTTTCCAATGAGATATTTCACATTATCTTCCATTTTTTCATTCTTTTGGTTTTGTTTTGTGATTTCTTGGTTTCTCAGAAACTCATTAGCCTCCATCTGCTCCATTCTAATTTTGAAAGAACTATTTTCTTTAGTGAGCTTTTGAATCTCCTTTTCCATTTGGCTAATTCTGCTTTTGAAAGCATTCTTTTCCTCATTGGCTTTTTGAACCTCTTTTGCCAATTGAGTTAGCCTATTTTTCAAGGTGTTATTTTCTTCAGCATTTTTTGGGGTCTCCTTTAGCAAAGTGTTGACCCGCTTTTCATGCTTTTCTTGCATCTCTCTCATTTCTCTTCCCTGTTTTTCCTCCACCTCTCTTACTTGATTTTCAAAATCCTTTTTGAGCTCTTCCATGCCCTGAGACAATTGAATATTTATTTTGGATGTTTGGGATACAGAAGCCTTAACTGCTATGTCTTTCCCTGATGGTAAGCATTGTTCTTTCTCATCTGAAAGGATGAGAGAAGATATCTGTTCACCAAGAAAGTAACCTTCTATAGTCTTATTCTTTTTCCCTTTTGGGGGCATTTTCCCAACCAGTTACTTGACTTTTGTGTCCTTTGTCAAGACTAGGGTATACTCTGGGAATCTGTAAGATCTCAGTTCCTCCAAGGTGGCACAATCAAGTGTGTACTGGTCTGGGTGAAAGAAGGGATTTTTGTGCCCAAAATCTTAGCAGTTACCTCTCCACAGCCATGTGACCTTCAATTCCACCAAGTCAGCACTGGGGGCTGATTTTCAGATAAGCTGGATGGGCAGAGCCACCATTCAGTGTGAGACAAAGATCAGCTCTCCCAGGGCCTCCACACAGGGCGGCGGCAAGAATCAGCTCCTCAGTGCCCCCAGGGTTTTTACACTCCAACAATGGATGCAGCTGCTGCGCCTGCCAATGTGGCCTCTATGGGCCACTGCCTGAGGCCAGAGCTATGGGAAGGCCCTTCTCCCTTCCTGGCCAACTGAAAAAACCCATCACTGACCTTTGGCGCCTGTGGGTTGAGGGATCTGCAAACCTGCTGCTAACGCAACTAAAGGTTCAGCACCCAAGAGCTGTTTCCAAGCCACGCTGTACAGTCAAGGCTGGGATGGGCTCTGCTCCACGTCAGGCTCAACCAACATTTCCCGTGGGCCTCCTAGGTCACCCTGGGCTGGAAATCTCCTCCACTCCATTATTCTCCACCTCTGCTGCTCCAGAATTTGTTGAGAGTCCCTCTCTACAGGTATTTTATGGGCTGTGTGGAGAGAGCCTCTGTATCTGTGTCTTTCTAATCCACCATCTTGGCTCTGCCCTGTTTTCAATTCTTTGCCAGGACAAAAGAAACTGCTGTAAATACTTTTGTTCAAATAGGTTCTTTCAGTGTTATGATTGTTAATTGTGTTTTTCCTTCCATTATGTCTTCTCGTAATTTTTTTTTTGTATTTTACTCCTTTACCCCTCTTTACAAAGAAAAATAAATGGGAAATTAAAAATAATGAGATCAATACTAGTTATCTGTAAATGAAGTGATCTAAGTCCATTTTTCTGCTTCTCTTCACTTATTCCAGACCTGATCACTAGTGTTCCCATTTTTTTCTTACTTCTTAATCCTCTATGAGATGATTTGCAGAACTTAAGTTTGTTTTGCTTATGATTCTTCCCTCACTCTTTCTCAAACTTCCTTCCCACTCTTTTCTGTTCCCACTTATTTCTCTGTTAAGTTTATTGTATTTCTATACAAAACTACATGTGTGTGTGCTTAAAATTCCTTTACTCAGTTAAAATAAAAAAGATTTTTGAGATGCCCATTCCCTTCACTCCCTTTTCTATGTTTGTGTACTCTTCTTGCATACTTTGGCAGCTGTGGAGAAGGTAGATTGCAGTATAGAGAAGAATAAAGAAAGGAGAATGAATATCAAATATTGCAATAGGCCAGGTAGGAAATAATGAGGATGTGAACTAGGGAGGCAGCAATGGGAGAGATGAGAAGGAGATATATATTAGAGATCTAAAGGTAAAAATTGGCAAGATATTTAAGGTGAGTGTGAGTAGAGGAGTCAAAGGTGATGCTTAGAAATTTTGCATTTTCTCATCTTTTTACCTGATGTAACCAAAGTCTATATTTTCTTATTCATAAAGCCCATGACAGTTCATTTCAGAGGAACATAATTGCTAATAGTGATGTTACTGAGATGTCATTAACCTTGTGCTCCCAAGGGGAATTTTGGGAAGAAGGAAATCCCAGGGAGTGAAACCTCTGAGATAAAAGGTTCAGGTAAGCTGAAAAGGGAAATGAGTCCAGGGTTTAAGTATGTTGAAAGAAGCTTGTGACGGGTCAAGGAGAAGGCCTGGGAGAGGTAAAGAATCTACCAGATTCAGAAAATAAAAGTCAAAAAGAAGGTGGAAAGGCAAAAGGAGACTGAAGATAATTGCTCCAGCTTGCACAGGTGGTGACTTCTCATTTTACACATTCACAGGTAATGACCTGAGAATAGACTATACAAAAGGATAACATTCAAGTATGGGCAAGAAATTTTAATGGGATATATTCTTATTAAAAGGAAGTGGAGAAACACAGTAATAGTTGAATCACATTAATGCAGACAATTACTACCCTGTGACCCTTATTAAAGTTTAAGATTAGGTAAAGCAAAAGCACTCTCCACTCAAAGTCCTCTAAAATGTGATTACTGTGAAAAATTCCTTAAAAAAAGAAAAATTCCTAAGCTATCTTTGCCCATTCTGATTCAGATGGGATCAATGTTTGGTCTCATTCTAATTCAGTCCAACCAGATGGTGTATATTTTGATGTAACAATATTTCTTCCTTTAATGTTTGTTGATACAAAATAACTAGAGCAGTGAATTATTAATCAGAAAATCAACAAGCATTTACTAAAGCACCTACTATTTACCAGCCACTCTGCTAGGTGCTTGGTATGCAAAGTCAAAAACAAATCAGTCCCTGCCCTGAGTTTACAATCTGAGACAAAAGCACAATGTACATAAATTTCAGTTGTTCAGTCTTTTTTCACTCTTGGTGACCCCATTTGGATCTAAGAGGAGAGAAAGATATGATTAGATAGAATGTGTGATATTTTAAGATAATTAAAATTTTGCCTTCAGTACTTAATGATGTGAAAAAAACTGGGGCTGTTAGCTCTTAATCAATAAACGAAAGATGCTTCCTTGTCTGCCTCGGCAAATAAACAGTAGTTGCGGCTTGAAAGAACCCAGGAGTCAATGCTGGAGAAAGGCAAAAGAAAAACAAGGGAGTTTGGTTTAGAAGAATTAAGAATGGAAAGAAAACCTTTCTTGAACATCTCAGTGGGTGAATTCAGCTCAAATTAAAAGGAAGAAGTGATATGGGTGCTTAAGGCAGTAAAGCTTCTCCATATTCTAATGATGAGAGAGCAAACTGAATTCATCCAGGAAGATAATCAGCATAGACAGCTTAGGGATTTGGGCAATGGGACTGTAAATTCAGAGTCAAGAACAGATACAACCAGACTTTGGGAGATCAGTGAGATGTTTCCCAAGTTGGTCAAAGATGGACTTTTATTTCTATGTTCTCATAACTTAAATCTTCATAGCTTGTACTTTTATGTCTTCTCACTAACTAGAATAGTTTCTGTAGTCATTGAAAAGATTACTGTGAAATACTAATGGCCTCAATAACTTGCAATGGGGAGCAATACAGGGGAAAGGGAGGAGGAGAGAGGAGTAGAAGGAGTAGATGTCTGTGGATGTGAGGCCAAAGCTATAACTTTTCTCCTTAGAAATCAATTTATTTATCTCTGTGTGTGACGTGTAAGTACAGAGGTTCTTGACTTGGGGTTTATGATAAATTTCAAGGAATATTTGAATTTTCAGGGACAAAATTACATTTCAACATAATTGACTTTTATAATCCTATGTAGTTTATGCATTTAAAAGCTTTATTCTGAGAAGGGGTCCATTGGCTTCCTCAGATTGCCAAAATGGTTCATGGCACAAAAAGGACCCTTGCTCTACCAGAAAGAAAGTTCCTTACAGACAGATGTCTAATATTTTCCTTTGCAACTTCAAACGCAAGCCTTGTAACATCTAATAGAGGTCTTATAAATTGAATTGTGAATAAAGTCATTGCCCCAATCTCTCATTGGGGAAAGGGTAGATGGGAAACCAAAAGGAACACAGCCAAAGAGGAGAATTAGCAGATTTTGGTTGCTATGATGGCACACAGTTTTTGGAGCATAGGTGCTATTTTGGGGCAGTGCTTGGGAGCTCAAAAATGTAAAACATCTACTAGATCATTTCTTTATTTGTAGTTTAGTGCAACTAAGGTGCTAGGATTAGTATGAGTAACAACAATGCCTCTCACTCTTATAAGACACAGAGAATAGGCCTAGCTAGCCTCTCTCTGCTTCTTTCCTATAATCTTCCCCTTAGCAACCACCAGAACAAACTTTGAAACCACTCAAGGAGAAGCATAGTGATGCTACGACAAAGATGGTATCTCAAAACTCTCACTGGGGAGCCAACTGGTGGCTGCAAGATCTGTAGCAGACTTCTCAGCAGCTTCTGGCTGCTTCTGCCCCACTTTACTCTCTTTGCAGGTTTTGCTGGAGCTCTACTCAAGAGGAATGGTCCAGGTGTCATGGGGAGGGAACAACACATATAATGCTGTAGAATTCATGCAAAGAGATGTCAAGAGGCGTTATAGAGGGGGTGATGACAGACTGCCTCATTTCTTTGCCCATTGAGAAAGGAAGACTTGGGTCTATTTGCTTATGTAAGCTAAAGTGAGGAGGCATTGGGAAAGACTGAGGATCAGGAAAGCTGAGTTTCACTGTGATTTAGTCTAAATATTTGGCTTTTTCATTCATGAATTAATGTTCTTATATCCTGCCTCCTCTTTAGCACCTGGATCTATTCCTCCCATCCCAACCCCCTGGGATAGGGATGCTTAGAACCAAGAGGAAAGGCATCTTCTGGTAATTCTTACCAACCCTTAGATTTTGGAAAATAAATGTGAAAATGATCTAGACTCTTTAAAACTCAGTTTAGAAATCAGGATGAAGGAAATTTACATAAAACACTCTCTCCACAGGTTTCTGGAAAGTTAAGATGTGTACAACAGTTACCCCCTCAATGGGAACAGAACAGTCACTAATCCTGCTGGGCTATGGTGCTGTATTGAGGCTATCTCTGACAGGGAGAAATTTTCCTCTGGGATTGAGTTTGACCTCAGATCCAGAAATCAGTATCAACTTAAATCCAATCAACAAGAATATATTTAGTGCCCACTATGTGCCAGGTACTGTGCTGAGAGCTAGGGTTACAAAGAAAGACGAAAACAGTCCCTGCCCTCAGAGAGCTCACAATCCAATGGGAGAGAGAAGATGAACAACCATGTACAAACAAGGCACACATGGGATGAGTTAGAGGTAATCTCAAAGGGAGAGCCCTGTCATTAAGAACTGGGAAAGACTTCTTGCAGTCAGGGGAATTTGAGCTGAAAATGAAGGAAGCCAAAGAAGCCAGGACAAGGAGGAAGAGAATTTCAGACATGAGGGTCAGTCAGTGAAAATGTATACAATCAAGAAATTGAGTATTTTGTTTGAAAAACAGCAAGGAGGCCAGTATTACTGGATCACCAAGTCTATGTAAGGGTATAAGGGGCAAGAAAACCAGAAAAGCAGTGTTGTTGGGATGGGGGGGATATTTATGAAGTTTTAAAAGTCAAACAAAGGATTTTATAGTTGATTCTTGAGGTACTAGGAAGCCACTGGAGTTTATTGAATGCTAGGGGGATGATATAGTTAGACCTATGCTTTAGGAAGATCAATTTGATAGCTAAGTCTTGAATGAACCAGAGTAGGGAGACACTTGACTTAGTAAGACCATCAGAAGGATATTACAATAGCCTAAACATGAAGTAATAAAGGCCTGCATCAAGGTAGTGGCAGTGTTGGAGGAGAGAAAGGGGTATATATAAAACATGTTGGAAAGTTGTACCAACAGAATTTGGCAATGATTGGGTATGCAGGGAGTGAGAGTATGAGTAGTCAAAGGTGAACCTTACTTTGCAAGCCTGGGTGACTGGGACAGTGGTGCTGTCCTCAGTAGTAATAGGAAAGTTAGAAAGAGAGCAGGGATTTGATGGCAGGGTTGAGGGGAGGAAGATGAGTTTAGTTTGGAACATGTCGAATTTAAGATATTCAATTTGAGATGTCCAATAAAGAGCTGGAGATGTGAGACTAGTGGTTGAGACAGGTTATTTATAGATCCAAGAAGTTGTACAAAGGAGAAAGGTAAGAGAACATTGAAGTATTATAGATTCATGTAATTGAATCTGGAAAAGAATTTAGAAATTCTTCCATTCATTCCCCTCACTCTAGACCTGAGGAAACAGACCCAGAGAAGTTTAACAGGGACTTGCCTAAGATCACATAGCTAGTAAATGTCTGAGGCAGGATCTGAATGCAGACCTACCTGACTACAGTACCCTAGCCGTTATACCAAGCTGCCTATTTTCTCCTCTCTTCTCCATGTCTGCTAAGTACATAGACTCTATATATAAGGCTTGATATCACAGAAGATGTCCTGAATTCTCCTTCTTGCCAGTTTCTTTACCAGCAGGAGTTAATGTCAAGGCAATGCAAAGTGGCAACCAAACCTTTGTGACCCATTTCATCCTGGTTGGCCTTCACCATCACCCCAAGCTTGGTGTCCCACTCTTCCTCATCTTCCTTGCCATCTTCCTCCTTACCATCTCTGGTAATGGGCTAATCATCCTCACTATACTAATCGATGCCCGGCTTCATCGACCCATGTACTGGTTTCTTTGCCACCTCTCTTTTCTGGACATGACCATCTCTTGTGCCATTGTCCCCAAAATGCTGGCTGGCTTCCTGTTGGACAGCAAGGTCATCTCCTTTGGAGGATGTGTGATTCAACTCTTCTCTTTTCACTTCTTGGGGTGCACTGAATGTTTCCTCTATACCCTCATGGCTTATGACCGCTTTCTTGCCATCTGTAAACCCTTGCATTATGCTACCATCATGACCCGAAGTGTCTGTAATTGTCTGGCCTTGGGCACTTGGCTGGGTGGCTCTCTTCATTCAATCTTCCAGACTTGCTTCATGTTCCGTCTACCCTTCTGTGGCCCCAACCATGTGGACTATTTCTTCTGTGACATTCCTGCCATGCTAAGGCTTGCCTGTGCTGACACTGTCATCAATGAATTGGTCACCTTTGTGGACATTGGTTTCTTGGCCCTCACCTGCTTTGTGCTTATTCTGACATCCTATGGCTATATTGTAGCTGCCATCCTACGCATCTGCTCTGCTGATGGGCGCCGCAATGCCTTCTCTACCTGTGCTGCACACCTGACTGTCGTCATTGTTTACTATGTGCCCTGTACTTTCATCTACCTGCGCCCTGGCTCCCAAGAGCCATTGGATGGGGTAGTGGCTGTTTTCTACACAGTCGTTACACCTCTGCTCAATCCCATCATCTACACACTCCGTAACAAGGAGATGAAGTCAGCATTGTGGAGGTTGGGGGGACATAGGGAAGTGCAGCCCCAATGACCCCACCAATCAAGGTAGATTTAAGAAAAACTGCAAACCAAGGAAGGCAAAACACCAACATGGGAAGAATTTCTCAGATGAAGGAGAGATAGCTACACAGATAGAGGACCATAGAGGTCCTGAAGAGGAGCCCTGTGTAAAACTCTGTAAAACAGAGACTATGTACCTCATCTTCATTGTAGTTCCAATGAAAACACAACAGATCAAACAAGCAGAGTACTTTGCTAAGAAAACAATTAGAAATGAGTAAAAATGCATCTACTAAGAGAATCTTTTTTCTCCCAAGGAGCCTGCTTAGCTTAATATTCCATCTAAATTTGAAAAAGACAGAGGTTTCTGGAGTTTTTCAGTTAAGTGGGAAAATAAAAAGTCACTCAAGGATCTCTAGGACTCCCTGTCAGATCCATGAAAGGTACACCCCAGCTAGGAGCAAAAACATATAATGAGACTGAAACATATAGTTTTCTGGGCTAATTGTAGCTACTCTACTTTATGAAGTCATGGGAAGTAAGTCAAAGGCACCAACTCCTTCCCTAACCAGGAATGATTAGAATTGCCTTCTACATCTTAGGATGAGTATGTGTAATGAATAAACAAAGAAACATGAAAACAGGCATGTGCTCAGTAATCTGTGAAAAAATATGATTTGGAGATACTAAAGTTTGAGAGAGAGACACATTACAAGGAGTCCTTGCTAACTAGCTTCTAGGGTATGTGTCTAGTATGCCTACTCCCAGACTATAGGAGACAGAGAATGAAAGAGGTTCCTGCAAATGGCTTCATATACAAACATGGTAGCACAAGCCTCTTTAAAGTCACTCTGTCCTCAAACTCTCTAACCCCTCATGTGTTCCAATGTCAAGAACTTGTTGGAGGTGGGGAAAAGTTGCTCAGAACGGGATGAAAAGTTTCTGAGAACAAATGTGTGCTGCCTGCATACATTTTCTGTGAACAGTACAACAGAGCTGGAGGAATAAAAGGAAATTTTAAAAGGATGCTACAGTATTCAGTACACATCTAAGATGATTGTTCAAATACCTCATGTGCCCAGAATTATACAAACACACAAAGATGTCATAATTCATGTCTTCAACAAACTTATAGTCTTTTGAAAGAAGCAAGCTTATAGATAAGAAAAGCAATCAGATTACCATATAAAGCAGTACATATTTAATTGCTAACATACAGTAAGTATCAGAGCAGTACATAAATGTGATACATGAATTAGGGCTAGAGGATTATAAGACACATTCACAGAAGAGATGAAAATTACACTTGAACTAGTCTTTGATGGATGATCAGAATTTATTTTTGACAGGATTATTTTATTTATTTAAGTTTTGGGGAATATTAAAATCATATTAAATTCTGGCTTTGGAATAATTGAAAGAAGCACAGAAAAAAAGGCAAAAGACAAACAAATTCATCGGTTATTCAGAGAAATTATTCCAAGTATGTTTTTCACCACTCAGCATTCCTTAATACAATCACCATAGTATGAGGAATGAAGACAATTTGGTCAACTCTTTTGCAATCTTTGAGCAATACAGGAATATAGTAATGCAGAAATAATAGTTAGGAGTTCATGAGTGCCCTAAGCAGCAGCAGGAATTTGGTCCAATATTGAAACGTACATAATATGCACAAATATGATATACTTTTATCTCATCTAACCTGAATTTGAATGATCAGAATTTAGAAAAATATTGGAATATAATTCAAGTTTTCTCTTCATTACATTAAACATTCCCAATTCTTTCAAATGATCTTCCTATGGCACATGGTTTGAGCCACTTTATTATCCTTATTCCCTTACCAGGCAGTCTCACTAGGGCATAATACAGGACCAGGGCTATCATCTCCCTTATTCAGAATATGATCTATATATTAAACCAGCCTGAAATTAAATTAGCATTTTTGTCTGTTGCATTATACTATGTGTATAGGTATATCTTCCCCATCCTGTATATGGGGAATTGATTTTTGAAACCTGTATGTCAGACTCTACAATTATCCCTATTACATGCATATGTGGGGAAGGAGTGAGTAGGATTATTTTGCTGGTGTTCAGTCATTTCAGTTGTGTCCAACTCTTTGGGGTCCCCATTTGGAGTTTTTTTGCCGAAGATATTGAGTGGTTTGCCATTTACTTCTCCAGTTCAGCTCATTTTACAGATGAGAAAAATGAAGTAAACAGGGTTAAATGACTTGTCCAGGGTCACACAGCTAGTCATATCTGAGGCCAGATTTGAACTCAGAAAGATCAATAGCACATCTAACATAGCACGAGAGTAGCCTCAAACGTAGCACATCCCTCCTGTATATCTCAAATTTGCTGCATGAAAAAGGTGTCCTGCAAAGAGAGAAAAATATGTACATACAGTCTTTCACAAAGAAATATTCCTATTTGTTACAGCCTTTTACAGTACAATCTTTAACTATTACCCTCACATACAAAATATTTTGCAATTCATTGTGCCATTTTTCAGCCATAAGTATGATCAATATTATTAACCTTCTTCCCCAGCATGTGATATAAATACATAGGGAAAGTACATGTGGTGTAGGATTCACTTGGACTATCAATTCGTATATGTAGTAGCATAGGTAGAACTAGAGCAAGGAATTAGCTGAAAGGATAATATTCCCCAAGTGATTCCTCAAGTGAGAGTCTGTTTCAGCTGTTCTTCTGGGTTTGCCATATGTGCCCCTTGCAGGGAAGTTGTGAAGTAAATCTGCCAGCTCACCAGAGAAGTGAAAATAGAGCCCTTGCACCAATGTGCATATCCTAACAAATGTATTGAAGGATAAAGATATGGCCAAAGGGATTTCAGATGACAAACTGAAAATCTAAGGTCATATCTGCTGTGTTTATCTTAGAGGTTTCCAGATGATAGAATAGATGTGTCCCTGTCTGTGTCTGTAACTGAAATGTCAAGACAATACTCAGTGGCCATATAAACATATCACTCTGAAATGGGAAATATTGTAATAAGATGGCAAGAACCGAAGGAAGCTAATTCTCTTACACAGAGAGTAATACCAATCTCTGACACATGTTGCTGATATCTCTTCTGTTTTCTTGTTTCTTGGCAGTCTTGGCAGACAACAGTTAGCTAAGGAATAATCAGTTTTACACAGGGTTGGGTTACTTGACCCTTGTTGCTCAACAGTGTTTGAGTTGGGAAATAGAAACTCTCCTATCCTATCCATAGTTGCCCAGATCACAAGGTACTTCTCTTTTACAATCTATAAGAATATAACTCCTGAGAGTTTGAAGAAGGAAGCTGGTGGCTTAGGAATGCAGGGGAAGCAAGGGCTATTTGTCTTTTTCCTAAGGTATTTAGCCAAAAGATTATTAAAAGTAAATGCCAAGGGGGTTCAATGGATCCATAGAAAGATTTCCAAGTTTCTGAACCTGGATAAGAAGCAAACTACATGTGTATTTCCACCAACTTCCAACTAAAATATTGCTTCTCCTTAATTATGAATGTAGACAGCAAAGCATTATTTGAGTTGGGGTCCATTTACTTCATAAGACTGCTAAAGGGGTGCATGACACCAAAAAAGTTAAAGACTAGATGAACTAGATAATCAGCAAGGTGTCCCCAAGTTCTGAAACTCCTTAAGTCTGTTTTACTCATATTGGACTTTACTCAAGGTATCTATATTTGGAAATAGAACTTTATTCCATCGCTCAAGAATCAGTTCAGAAAAAATCCAAAGGAGATGAACATGAACCACTTCATTAGAGGGTTGGGGGCAGTGGAATGAGGATGATGCTTGGGAAAGAAGAGAGAATGGTAAGCTACTATATTGTATTCCCATAAATCCTGAAACACTGAGTTTTCTTTCCCATCACATTCATTCTATGTAGGAGTCAACTTTGAATCATCCACCTTCTTTATTTTTCCCCATAAAATCAGATTTGAAATATTATTGGTCCTACATTCAAAGATGCCTCAAATCTATCCTTCCCATCTACTTCCACTGCCAACACCAGGCTGTAGTTTCCTCTCCGCTGGGCTATTGCAACAACTCTCTAACTGGCCTCCCAACCTACCACTGTTTCCCATTGTAATCCATCCTACATACTACAATCAGATTAACTTTCACAATAAATTAGACCATAGAATTTACCTGTTCACAAGCCCTGGATCATTCCCTGTGACCCATTAAATCAAAGCAAAATTCTTTAACATATTGTTCAAAAATCTTCATCATTCTACTTTCTGCCTAGCTTTTTTTAAACTTTATCTTACATTATATAGTGTACTGAAAAGAGCATTGGACAAAAAAATAAGACCTCAGTTTAAATCCTCTCACTGACAGTTGCAAATTGTGAGATGATGAACAAGTCATTTGCCCTCTCTAACACTTAGTTTCCTCATTGGTAACATGAACAATTATATCTGCTTTACTTAATTCATAGGACTATAGTGATGAAGGTGATCTGTAAGTCTTGAAGTGCTACACAAATATGTTAATATTAGTGTTTGTATTTTTCATCATCTAAGCAAGTTGGATAACTTGCTGTTCCCTGATCATATCTGCTTACTCTGTTCACAAGATCAATGATATAAAGATGGAAAGGACCACAGAACCCATCTATTCCAATCCTTTTTTTTTGCGATGTGGAAATTGAAGCCCATTGAGATTATTTGTCAATGTCCCCATTGATTGTAAATGTTGATAAGATTTGAACCTGTGTTCTCTGACTCTAGAACTTGCGGCCTTTACACTGAACCACATTGGTTCCCTTTTGAAAGGCAATATGGTATAGTGGAAAGAGCTCAGACTGGGAGCCAGTCATTCCAGGGTATAATCCTAACTCTGCTGCTAAATAGCCTCGTTCCTTTTGATAAGCCACATCTTTGCTTTGTCATCTGCAAAGTGAAGAGCTTGGACTAGATGACTTCCAAGGTTTCTTGTGGTTATAATATTCTATACATTATTCCTTCTACATGACAAATTTTCCCATCATGGTTTTGATATATTGTGGGTCAGCATGAGAAATGAAGTGGCCATTTTCAGGGAATTTGTGGAAGTCACAAATACCACTCAAAGGACAGAAGATGACACGGAAACAGTTTAGAAACTCAGAAATGCGTAAAATAGATGTATAGTACTCTAAACACCCCATAAAAGAAAAAGAAAAAAATTCAGACTCCTTCTCTAGTGCAAAGGGAGGGCCTAAAAATTTTATATAGACTTTCTTGATCTCAGGAATGCTACAGCTCTAACCCCCACAGTGTGGAAGGAATAACTATAATTCCATGGAACCCCATCCTATCTCTACTTGCTGAAACTTTAGCCACCCTTCAAGGCCCAGCTCAAATGCCACCACCTGAATGGAATCTTCCTTAATTCTTCCGACTAGAAATAATCTCCCTTTCTTCTAAACTCTCAAAGAACTTTTACATTTTTCTTATTACATTCCACTTTGAATCATATCAATTTGGCCTTAACAGTACCAAGTCATAAATGTGTCTTGATTCTGTCTTATTTCTCTTTGTAGACTTCTCAATTCTAAATCCAGTGTTTTATATACAATAAGCATTAAATAAATATTTGTTTTGAATAAAAGAATGGGTGACTGACTCAGTGAGTGATATGTACACACACACACACACACATATATACATATATATTTAATATAGCTCGCAAGGAAAAAGAAAGAATCAAAGATGATTCATTTCAAGTCTTAGCAATTAAGAGAATGTCAGCTAGAGATATTAAGAAAGCTGAAGATTATAGAAAGTCAGTTTATTGGAATTTATGTGAAAGGATTGAGATGAACTGCAATAATTTTTGTGATGATTATTCAGTCAACCCTCAAAAGATCTCCTTGTTACACTCAATGTTCGTGTGTATAGTTGCCTGATAATCTCCATATGGTCTGGCATAGCATGAATTCCTCTTCATAATAATGAGTTAAAATCTGGACTACAAATACCTAGGAGATATCTTGTCCAAGCTCCACCCAAAGCTTCTCAAGAGGCTGATTGATATCCCCTAGGCAGTACATTAAGCATAAAACACTGCTCACTGACTTAGTGAAGAAATGTACATGAAAAGGAAGGTCAACAGCACCTAGAAGAGAGCCAGCTCCATTGGAAAGCTACAAAGAACTGACTTGCAGTACCTCCTAGGCATTCTGGCTCTCTCTGAGTGGGAAACTCAACTCAGCATCTAATACTGACATTGGAATGGCTCACATAGAACATTCTCAACACTAAGAGAGTGAGTGAGGCAGGAAGAAGAAAGAATAGCAAAATGTTAGTGACCACTGACACCTTCCAGGTAACCTGTCTTCTGTCCCTTCTGAGAACTTTGACTAGGGAACAAGGGCGCTATATTAGTACTCAATGAATTATCATTTGCCAGGAGTGATAAAGTACCTCTAAATTGTCTATCAGAAGTTAAAAAAAAAGTGATAGAAATTAGCTTGATTCATACATAGTACCTATATGTGAAAAGTGGCGTTTCTAGGCACTCAAGGGAGAAAAAAATGTGATCCCTTCTATCATGGAATTTACAGGCCAATAGAAGGATCACACACACACACACACACACACACACACACACAAATAATTATGACATAAAATACATGCTAAGGGCACCAGAGAAGGACAGAAGAAAGCTCAATGTAAAGTCCGAAAGGGAAGCTGGTTTCTAAGAGGAAATGGGGGAACAAAAGGGAGGAAGCAAAAGTTGCCTGTTCATGGAGCAGGTAACATTTGAAGTGTTATCAGGATTTTATGAGAAGAGTTAAAATTGACAGAGCAAAGCTATTCTGGGCACTGGGGAAAGGGTAAGGGAATACATCAAAGCAGTCAAAGGGGATGCAATAACTCAGTTGTCATTATCAGTCAGGGGACAATGGAGACAGAGTGGTCAAACCAAACACTGGTGACCCACTTCATTCTGGAGGGGTTGGCAAATACATCAGACCACCCCATATTTTTCTTCTTCCTCTTCTTCTTCATCTACACCATCACTGTGGTGGGGAACTTTTTCATCCTGCTGACAGTGGGCTTGGACCCTCACCTCCACTCTCCCATGTACCACTTTCTGGGCCACCTGTCCTTCCTGGATGCTTGCCTGTCCACAGTGACTGTGCCCAAGGTCCTGGAAGGGCTCTTAACTGCAGAAGGAAAGGTGATATCCTTTGGGGGCTGTGCCATACAGCTCTATTCCTTCCACTTCCTTGCCAGTACTGAGTGTTTCCTCTATACTGTCATGGCCTATGACCGATATTTGGCCATCAGTCAGCCATTGCGATACCCAGTCGTCATGAGTCAGAAGGTGTGTGTGGGGTTGGCAGGGGCTACTTGGGCCACTGGTGCCATACACTCTACTATTCACACCTCCCTCACCTTCCACCTGCCCTATTGTGGACCTTCCCACATTGCCTACTTCTTCTGTGACATCCCCCCTGTCCTGAAGCTGGCTTGTACAGAGACTGCCCTCAATGAGCTGGTCATGCTGACAAACATTGGCATTGTTGCTGCAGGCTGTCTCTTACTCATCATCTTCTCCTATGTTTTCATTGTGGCATCTGTGCTGAGGATTCGTACTGCAGATGGCCGCCATCGTGCCTTTTCTACCTGCACAGCACACCTTATAGTGGTATTCCTCTACTATATGCCCCCCATATGTATCTATATTCAGCCACACTCCAATGGGGCAGGGATAGGAGCCCCAGCTGTCTTTTACACCATTATCACCCCTATGCTCAATCCCTTCATTTACACCTTGAGGAATAAGGAAGTGAAACGGGCTCTGAGAAGACTTCTGTGCCACGGGTCTAGAGAGTCACCTGCTGTTAGTCCACCCCCATGATGTTTACTATAACCCATATCCATGACCCTTCCAATATAGCAACTGACCAGTGATATGGTACAATGGAAATGGCATCAAGATGGGAGTGAGCAGATCTGCTCCAGGCCCAGCTGTGACCTGAGGAAAATCACTATGTCTCTAGATTTATGTCTATTACCATAAAATGTAATTTTTGTAGAAGATGCTCTCTATGGTTTCTCCATCTTTATTTATTCTATAATCTCTAAACCAGGGGTAGGAACCTGCCACAGGTTTCCCATAGGCACAGAAAACTTAGTGATAATCTTGTATCTTTGCTGATAGAACCTTCTTGGCATCAGTATTTCTGGGGTTCAAAGCATTATGTAACTTTTATATGGGTACTAGGTGATGAAGTTCCATGAGAAAAGCTAGTAGCATGTTCTGACCATGGGACTCCAAATATATCAGTATTAGGACTAATGGACTTGTGTGGAGACATTGACTGTCTCCACTTGGAAACAGCCACTATGGTAGACTCAAAACAGCACAGAATGTTTTTTTCAGTGGATCTGGGTTTTTCTATATAATAAGGAAAGTCATTTTTCCTCTATGGGCCTAGTTTTTGTCATCTTTTACAGGAGAAGTTCAGAAAAGATGACTGATCTCTAAGGCTTCTTCCCACTCTAAATCTTATGCCTTCACATCAACCTTCCATCAGTCCTTGATCTGAAAATATCACAGGCATCAGAGACCATGAGGAATCATGAGTGAGCCTAGGAGAAAGATGAAACTATTGGTGGGGAAATGGTTGCATCCAAAGCTGAGTAAGGAGTTAGGAATATTTTTCAACATTTTTTCCTCCTCCTAATTCTCCTCTAGCTGGGTTCAGAATACTTTCTAATAGAGCAGATATAGAATGTAAGACTGACCCTGCTCCAGCAGAATTTGCTAAAAGGTAAAAAGCAACACCAATTAACATTTAGTGAGCTAATTCTTCCAGACATTTATCTTTCTCCTCTGTTGTTGAAAAAAGTGAACAGCCAAAACCAACTTTCCCACAGGCTGGCAGATGTCCCTATACCAGGCACGACTGTTAAGTCTGAAATAATAGGTCTACCATCCCATAGAGGACAACAGGAATTTTCTCATTGGTAAAAGTAAGAGATGGTGTACCAAAAATGGATGTGAAACTGACCCCAGAGATAAGAAATTTGAGGCCAAGATTTACTTTTGCCATATATTGGCTGTGGGTCCTTAGGTAAGTTACTCAACCTCTCAGTGCCCCCTAGGAAAATCTCTAAGACTCTAAGTTGATTATCTGTATTAGTATAGAAGTTTCTCACTCAGAGTTTCCTACATAGAAGAAATTCAGTTCCAGAAAGATAAAGAGGGGGAGAGAGAGAAAGAAGAAGGAAGAAAGAGAGAGAGAGAGAGAGAGAGAAAGTGACTGACCTAGGAAAATAAGCATCAGAATAGAATACAAAGACAAATTTTCCTAAATTGTTATCCTAATCTCTCTCCATGATACTGTACTGTTTCTCAAGAAGGAAATTCACATTAAGAAAATAAAGGAATTGAATTTGTTGATTAAGGATGATGAAAGATAACCAACTTATTTCCACATCATGTCTTCTTAAAAATGTAAAGTATTAATAGAGATTTATTTTTTTCAACGCTGAAGGGGAAAAAAGAAAGTAGCAAAAGAAGAGAATGTAATCCATAAAGGAAAAAGAAAGGAAAATTTGGGGGAAGTAAAAAAAGTTGTAACAGGGTAGAGTTTGGGAAAATATTGGAAAAGACAAATACAAATGTCAGTGTACTTATTCCAAATCTCAGTCTATCAAGCTAATTGAAAGTTCTCTGAAGGAGAGGATGGGGTAAGTGACTGGCAAACGACACCCCCAAAATATACACACACAAATGACTACATATATATATAGGAGAAATAGCTATCTATAGGATTGACTTAACTAGAGCTGAAAATAGCTCCTTATTCCCCACCATCCCCTGTTTTAATTTTCCTCTTGCTATGAATTTGTCTTCCTATCTCTCATTTTCTTATTGAACTTTATTGTTTACAAAATACTTTTCCCAAATCAACCCAGATGAAAAAAGAGAAACAGGAAGAACAGAGATTGTTCATCTTTCCTCTTTCATTTGATTTTCTTTCCTTTATACTTATCTATATAATCTTTCCACTCAATAGGAATTCCTTACCCTTATGTACCATAGCCTCTGTTCTCTCTATATTTATTCCATAAATATATATCCAGATATGTTAACTATTTCCTCTTTTTTCCATTCTGCTTCTCACTGTATAGATATTCCATAAAGGTTAACCAATGACTTTAATATTGATGTCTTCACTTAAGCAAATATTGCCTTGTATTATAATTTAAATATTTAATATGTGCATGCCTTGTTTCATTAACTAGATCATACGTTCATTGACATCAGAAACTATTTGATATATTTCCCTTGTGTAACTTGCGGCACCTGTCACAGAATGGATTAACTACAATGTTCAGTAGGTATGTACTGGAGCCAGCTCAAACCATCTTGTGAGAGTAGTTTGTAAAATTTTCAGTGTGAACATTTACACTTCTGAAATTAGCAAATACTACAAATCAGGAGGGGTTTTTTTATTTCTTAACATAGCTGTGACAAAAATGTTAGTACTTCAAATTAAATTTAGAAGTGTGCTGTGTGCATAATTTTTTTTCAGAAAACTAGTCATTTGCTAGCATACTTTTAGTGTTCCTCAAATAATTATTGGTTGAATACATGAATGAATGAATAAAGGAATGAATGAGTGAATGAATGAATGAATGAATGAATGAATGAATGAATTTCCAAAATTTGGGATACATAGACTAAACCCAAAAACCTACTTTTCTCCTGTGAGAAGTCAGAAGATGTGTTTTAAGTTCAGAAAGAGGAGGATAGCGCTGGCACCATCACTTTTCTTCTTCAAGTTCTTTGATATATTTGTGTTTGAAAGTCTGTTTTGGATTTGCTGGGATGATAAATGGGATGATTAAGGCTAAAGTAGGGATGAAGGATTGAGAAACATCAGAAAGTCAAGGAAAGAGAATTTATGTTAGGGCAAAAATCTATAAATAGCTCAACATTTTTTCCCTCTAGTCATAATTATAATAAAAAAAGTACACAGACAAGCATATCTTTGTGTAAAGTGTCTGCCAGAGAACCAAAGGCAGCAATTGTTATACAACTATAGGGAATCTGTCACAACGAGTTTTGTTATAGGTAAACTCTATTACTATGAGGCATTCATAGGATAGGAAAGTACTGTTTCATAGAAAACAATGAAAATTTACTCATGTTAGCGTAATCACGTCTAAGAATGAAGGCTTTCAGTGAGAATACAGTCGAATAGTGAATGTGTTCAAATAAGTAGGCTTATCTATTATAGCACTTAAAATGCTCTGTTCTCAAACTACATTTTGGAAAAAATATTAATCAGCTGCAACCCATCTAGAGGAGATGGACAAAGATATTGAGAGAACTCTAAATAATATGATATGAAGATGAATTAAAAGATTCAGAGATGTTTAACTTAGAGAAGGGTTGTGAGAGGGTAGGTGATAGGATTTTTGTCTTCAGATTCTACTATGGAGAAAGAGAAATGGTCTTCTTGGTCTCAGAAGGCAAAACTAAGAGCAATGTATGGAAGTTTATGTGGAAACAAAATAAGGAAAAACTCCCTAATTATTAGAACTGTCTAGCACCGGAATAGGCTATTAAAATGGGCACTAAAAGTTCCCCAGCACTGAAGACTTTTAGGGATGCTAAAAAAAGGATTCCTGCATCAGATTGAGGTTTGAATAGGTGACCACTAAAGACTCCTATTTTGACTAACATTGTGTTCCTCTCCCTCTGTCAGCAGTGTTATTCAGTGTACTTGAAAATAATAAAACTATATTTCTTTAGCATTATCTTATATTTAGATTCTTCATTGATATTAGTAAATTCTTTGTTTCTTCCTCCTCCCCATTCAGATAACTTTTATGTAACGTTTGACTGTCTCTTGAATCCTTGAAGGCAGTTTAAAAAAGAGTAAAAGGCAGAGAATTAGTACCACAATGAAGGAGCGACTGTGGAAGCACATGGTAGGTGTAAGGGAGTGGGAGAGAAAACAGTAACAAAGAGGAATGGAGCTTCAAGTGACATAACTAACTTTTGTGTGACTTTGGGCATATCATCCACTGTTACTTCATTTATGTAACTGGCAGAGAGAACTCACTAGATGATTTTTAGGTCTTTCTATGAAAAAGTTGGAAAGGAGAGGGAAAAAAGAAGAAAAGAGAAAGAAACATAAGTAATGGAAAGGGTCAAAGGGAAAGAAATATGACACAAAAATAAAGAAATATGGCAAAGGATGCACATAGTAAGAGTAGGGGGAATGGGAGAAATACACATGGAAAGGAAAAGTAGAAGAAGTAAAAGAGACACCCTATGAAGAAGTGTATGGAAAGGCCCAATGAGCATATTTATACAAATAAGGTGTTATGTCATGTCTCAAATTTCAGTACTTCAAAAGATTTTCGGTTTCATTGCTGTGGGCTATGTAGTCTACCTACTTACACAGGACAAAAAAAAAAAACTACCTAAAAATGTCTATTGCTCAAACTACAGCATGAAATGGGAAGAACAGCCTATAGCACTTGGCCACCACTATATTCATCTTAGACACTTCAAATGGGCATTTAGATGGACCTATTGAACAAGAAGAGGAAGGTAGAATAGACTGCCATTGAGAAATTGCATTTTTAATGTCCTCAAGTTTCTCCCACAAATGAAAGCCTATCTTTGAAATATTTATAGTCTTCCAGTAATGTTGTATGGCTGCCAGTCATGGGACTTTACTATTGGGATTGGAAGCTCAATTTCGTGTGGACAGTCTCGGGCAGGTAAAAGTGGGACTTCTAAATCTTAGAGTCTTACAAGGCCCTCCATGAACAGTGGGGGTTCGAGAAGGTCAGACTGAGCTAGCTCGGCTAGCTCGGGTATTTCCACCTCTCCCCTGGAGATACGTGATGGGTGGAGTCTCCCTGCCCTCGAGGTCGTCCCGGATTGGAGCACACCTAGTTACCTAACAGCACGGTATTGAGATGCAAACTGTGTGACTGAAGATTAAGTAAGATTGAGGAAGCCAGAAAGCTCTCTCTTAGCACGTGTGGAGCCAAAGAGGATAGTAGGGCTCCGCTTCTTTTCTTTCCTCTCTCCCCTCCCCCTCTCTCCCCGCTTGTACTTCTACTTCCAATCCCTTAAGCTTAGCCTCCTTAGGAAATCTCCCCCTCTTCCTCCTAAGGAAGACCCCCCTGCTCTTGTAACCGATACCCTGAAATAAAGCTCAACCCCTGTTTGACTCTGGAACGTCCTTTCTCTCATACGTTTATCCGGTTTGGCCAACCGAAGACCTGGGACAGGTAAGAAAGACTCGGGTAGCCCAATACAGGCCTCTAGGCCTGGCAGTTGGCGCCCCAACAGGGATTGGGAGCGTAGATAATCCTGGGTGCTTTTGGGGTACACCCGGAAGGGGCTGTGAAAGAAGCGAGTCCCGAATCCTAGATTCGGAAGGAGAGAAAGTGGAGAGAAGCTTCCCAAACCCCTGGGAAAAGGGCAGGGATGAGGAATCAATTGCCAGTATAAAGCCAGAGGAACAGGAGGTCTGGGCTGAGACACTTCACAGGGAAGGAAGGGAGGCGGGGGTCACAATAGAGTTAAACGACCTCCGAGAATTTTTTAAGGAAGGGCCGGAGAGGCCAGGGCGGGATTGGAATAGGAGTGGAAGCGGAGAGAGGGGAGGGGAGGACCCAGGCAAGCAGAAAGTTAAGCAGAAAGTTAAGGAGCATAAAGAAAAAATAGGTTCGGAGCTCCATCTAGCTGATGGGATAGGCGAGGCAGGAGAGCATATACTTCGCTCTGCGCCTCCTTATAGCACGCTCCATACTGGAGCGGATAGGACCTGCCTTAGCGGTCGCTCAGTACCCCGGCACTGGAAGCTTAAAGAAAGCCAGAGACCAGTGTGGGGAATAGGAGGGTGCCAAAATACCTTAGAGACAATGCACCCAGTAAAGTGGGAGGCAGAGGATCGCCAAGGGACCGTATGGCCGTTGGTGATTCCAGGACTTAGTTTTAACATCTGGGGCAGGGACATTATGAGCCGCCTCGGGATGAAGCTATCAAATTTTTAGTAAGGGCCATTGCAGTTGCACTGGAGTCCCCACCCTTGAATTGGAAGTCAGACACCCCGATTTGGGTGGAGCAATGGCCCCTGACTCCAGAAAAACTCCAGGCACTACAACTACTGGTTAAGGAGCAATTAGCACCCTGGAATGCTCCTGTGTTTGTTATAAAGAAAAAATCCGTAAAGTTCAGGTTCCTTACAGATGTTAATCAAGCATTTGTAAGTACCTGGCAGCAGCCATACCAAAATAAACAGCTGCTATGCATTCTTATCATCTTTACCTTAAAGGCGATCCTCGCTAAACAAAGAAGGGGAGATAGAGATCGCCTAATACAATCAGAGCTAAGATTAAGAGGCCTAATACAATCAGAGCTAAGATCAAGAGGCCTAATACAATCAGAGCTTGATACAGCTGTCTCAAAAGGCTCACATACTACTCCAGCTATTAGACATTTTAAGATACTAATAGGGGGTCCAGGGTATGTTTGTGTCTCCACAGGAAAAGGTGATGCGTGGATTCCCATTAGAAGGATCCGTAAGTGGGAACCGATGTCGGAGAGCCCAGAGACCCCGGAGAAGGATCATACACCACCTGAGCCTGCTGCTGACAGCTTTAACCTTGCTGCCCAGAGAGGAAGCAGCCCTCATCACAACTGCAGACACTGCTGCTGACAGCTTCAATCTAGGCATCCTTTTTTCGCCAGCTGAATGAGGACTTTGATATCACAAACCCAGGACACTTGGGTGGGGAGGAGGTGACCAATTTTCCACCTGTATAGATCCATTTGCAAGATTAAGGGAGTAGTGACATGTAAGGCGCCTACACCAGCTGCTCCTCTTAAAATATGCTTTGGGATTAGTTGATTGCACTTCCCCTGTTGTAACTCAGCCATTTAGTTTCATCTTTGTTTTATTTGATGCCTCCCTTTGTCAGTTGTGCTAGCTGCAGATTTCTGTGTGAATGAAGTCTTGTTGTAAGGTACTCATATGCTAAAGGCCTTCCTAATCCACTCAGCCTCCAGCCACTGTTTGCTCTAGAGCCAGGTGCGCTCTGCGCATAAAAAAGAAGGGGATATGTTGGGATTGGAAGCTCAATTCCGTGTGGACAGTCTCGGGCAGGTAAAAGTGGGACTTCTAAATCTTAGAGTCTTACGAGGCCCTCCATGAACAGCAGGGGTTCAAGAAGGTCAGACTGAGCTAGCTCGGCTAGCTTGGGTATTTCCGCCTCTCCCCTGGAGATACGTGATGGGTGGAGTCTCCCTGCCCTCGAGGTCGTCCCGGATTGGAGCACACCTAGTTACCTAACAGCACGGTATTGAGATGCAAACTGTGTGGCTGAAGATTAAGTAGGATTGAGGAAGCCAGAAAGCTCTCTCTTAGCACGTGTGGAGCCAAAGAGGATAGTAAGGCTCCGCTTCTTTTCTTTCCTCTCTCCCCTCCCCCTCTCTCCCCGCTTGTACTTCTACTTCCAATCCCTTAAGCTTAGCCTCCTTAGGAAATCTCCCCCTCTTCCTCCTAAGGAAGACCCCCCTGCTCTTGTAACCGATACCCTGAAATAAAGCTCAACCCCTGTTTGACTCTGGAACGTCCTTTCTCTCATACGTTTATCCGGTTTGGCCAACCGAAGACCTGGGACAGGTAAGAAAGACTCGGGTAGCCCAATACAGGCCTCTAGGCTTGGCACTTTACGGTGTCCAAAGAACTGAAATAGAGAATCATCCAAGGGGCAGTGGAGAAGTGAGATTGCTAAATGACTTGTTCAGGATTACACAACTAGTTCATATCAGAGTCAATACTTGAACCCATGCCTTTTTGACTCTGAGGTCAGTTTTCTATCCTTTACGTGACACTGTGTTTTGCTTCATGAACCTCTGAAATTTAAAATCTTTAACGTAAAATAAAATAAAATTTTTCAAGAAGAATCTTCATATAAATTTTCACTAAAAATAAGGAGATGAAACAGTTGTCAGCAGATGGGAAGATATATACACACATCTGTGTATACATATATACATACATGTGTACACACAGCTATGTGTATGCTTGGAATATACACACACACATATCTATGTCCATCTATACAATAATGTATTATATATATACATTCATGCATATATTTCTTTATACATGCAAATATGCATTATAAATGTATACATATATATGCATACATTGTGTATGTTTAATACACTGTGGTTTTTTTCTAAGATTTTTTATGTGCCAGTCATTTTGTGATAAGTGCTAGAGACAAAAAGAAAGGCAAAAGATAATCTCTGCTCTCAAAGAACTCACAGTCTAATAAGAGAGACAACATGCAAACAAGCATGTACAAACAAACCATGTACCTGATAAATTTGAAATCATCAATACAGAGAACCATTAGAATGGAGGGGAATTACAAAAGGCTTCCCATAGAAGGTAGACTTTTAGGTGGGATTTGAAGGACACCAGGAGGTGGAAAAGGACAAATATTGTCAGCATGGGAAATAACCAGTGAAAATGCCCAGAATCAAGAGCTTCCTGTTTGAGGAGGATTAATTTAGGTTGCAGTGAAAATGTAAAAGTGTTGGCCAGTGGTGAGGGATTAAAATATTTTACATTTTTTAAAATACTTTAAAAATATTCTCTTTTGATCCTCATAAAAACTCTGCAATGTAGACGCTGTTATCCCCAGTTTTACAGATAGGAAAACTGGGGTAGAGAGATGTTTAGTAATTTCCCTGAGGCCACACAGCTAGTAAATCTCTGAGGTCAGATTTGAAGTCAGATCTGACTTAGCATTTGACTGCCTCTTGGCAGTCTGATACCACAAAAGAAAGAATTTCTATGCAGGAAAGGAATAAGTTTGTTCCTAGGAAAAAAAAAAGAAGAAGAAGGAAGGGTTTCAAATGTAGCCAGATTCAGAATAACCAGAAATAAATCCTTCTTGTCTTTAAGATCCTGAGGTGGATTCTTGAACACATTGTTGAATCTTCCTCACTTGAATTACAGTATTATGAAAAAAAAGAGATATCTCAGGGGAATCCTATGACCCTATATTTTCTCTCACGATCCTAAGCTCTCAGAGCAAAATCAGGTTCATCAGATAAAATCCAGATGCCTGGAGAGGTAGTAGTGAATGATGGGAATGACATCCTACAGTTGCCCTATTCCTATTCTCCCACCCCTTTCTTATCCCAACTTGAGGTACTAGGCCTGTATTTATAAGCACAAAATACAGTCAGTTAAAATTTATGAGCTTACAAACTTTTTATTAAAGAGACCCGGCTCAGCGCCATGTGACCCATGAGCACTCAGGACATAGAATTATTTGTATATGTTAAATTTACTTCTACCTCACCCCAAGTCCTTCTACCCTTACCCTCATCTCTCACTTTACATTTGACACTAAGGGAATCCAGGTACATTTCTTCCTTAGTGTTTCCTATATACTCTTATATCCCCTTCTTTGACCTATCAGAATCACTTGATTGTTTCACTAACCTATTGTAACTGGAGAGAAGATGGGGTTTGACAGTAGGGGTGAGAGGCATGTTGAGATTGTTTTTTTTTCTTCCTCAGTCCCAAGGTTTTCCTCTGTCTAGAATTCTGGGTTCTCCCTCTGGCTTACTTTTTACTTTTTCAAAGTAATTAGGAAGTGAGAAGATAAGAAAACTCTCCTCATTAACTATGATATTTTCAAATGTATTGCAAAGAATGCAATTAAAAATCAAAGACTTGTAAGTTGAAGGCAAAGATTTAATAAGTTCCCTTGGGGATCCAAAGTTCTTCCAAAGCACTGAGCTTGAATCTCCCTGGGGCTTGACATTAGAGTATGGAGTGTTTCTATATGTAGTAGCTAGCTCCCTGTCCTTCCCTCTCTCCATCGCTGAGTAAGTTCAGGCTACAACAAGAAATCTCAGTCTCACAGGACCACAGATTGAGAATTTGAAGGGATGTCAGAGGACATCCTTCACTTTACAGTTGATGAAACCAGGGCCTAGAGAGGTTTAAGTGGATTTAATTGGCTTGGCCAAGATCAGAAATGTACCAAGTCATACGAGTTGGGATTTGAACCTAGACCCTCTGACAACCAAACCAGTGCTTTTTCTTCTATACCATACTTCCTTCTTCTACTATATGTTGTCATTCAAGATCACCAATATCATACTGCCTTAACCTTCCTCAGCAAGTGATCTGGGTGTCTACAATTCCATGAAACATTTTTCATTAAACCTAATTGACTTTAGGAGCTATGTGGACCCATTTTTTATCATTCTGATTCCAGATGGTAAAAATTATATCCATATCACAAAGGGAACAGAGAGGAAACATGGGTGGGTAACACCTTGACATCATCATGGGTATTACAATTATAGTTGTGCCTTATTTGATCAAACTTGATATGAATGAAAGTCTGGATTTGCACAAATATTAAGTAATTTCCTTTACTTAGCAATGTTTTCTTTTACTATGACTTCTTTAAGAATTGGATCTCCTAGTTCCTTAACTCGACCTCTAAAATGTATTGAGTTGATCTTTATTTGCAAAATTTTGATTTGCACAATTTTTCATGTTTACATCTATTTTGTAAAGCTCGATGATCAAATTTTAAAATTAACAATGAATCTACCCTTCATAGGATCTAAATTTTTAGGGTTGGACAAGACTTTTTCAACAACATTCAGAAAATATATCTGAAGCACCTATAATGTCCAAGGATCATCAACTCTACCCCACTTATTTCACTGATTAAGGAACTGACTTATAAAGAGTTACAATGACTTGGCCAAAGTCTCTTTGGTAGTGTCAGGTCTCTGACTAGTACTGGGGTCTCCTGACTCCAAGTCCAAGCTCTTTCTGTTATGGCAGAAAGTATGCTACTTCAGATGTCTTTAACTTGCTGGAAACCTAAGCTGAGAGAGAATGAGTGACTTATTCAAGGTTACATGCTTACGTTGCCTCTAACAGTAAGACAACACTGAATATAAACTCCTTAGAAACATCATTTTCCCAACTGGTGGTACAAATTTTAGAGAGAAGAGGAGTCAAGTAGGAAGAACAATTAGAAAGCAAAGAGGGAGTTGTTGAAGACCCAAGTTAGGATGGTGGTTCTGTGAGTTTGAAAAAGGAGGCAGTTTTGAGAATTAATATAAATGTAGAAATCTTGATTGGATATGTGAGGTGAAGGATATTTAGTGTTGAAGATGACGTCTAAGTGACTGAAGTATGGTGGTATGCTATGGAAAAGTAGGGGAATTTGAAAGAGTGGTTGGGTGTGTGAGAAAAACTATGTTCTGTTTGGGAGATATTGAGTTTGAGGTGCCTATGGGACATCCAGTTCTATGTATCAAATAGGCATTTGTTGTTGATGGATTCAATTTCAAGAGAAAGAATAGACTTGAATACATGGATGTGATAATCATCTGCATAGAGAAGAATAGACAAATGAAGAAAAAATAAGTACTTATGAAATGCCAAGCAGTATGCTGGGCCTTAAGACTGTAAACAGAAAATTGAAATGGTCTCTTCTCTTAGGGAGCTCACATTCTCATTAGTAGAGATAATTCATATAGAAGAGTTCATCTGAAAAATTGAAGTTAGTTCTCCAAGGTTGAGATAGATTATTGGTAGGTAAGATTGCAATCTCTATGAATACGGAGAGCATTATGTCAAGGGCTAGTGGTCCATGGGCCACAGAAGCAGACTGAATCACTATGTCTCATAGTGTGGAGCTAATAAACTCATGGGAACTGATGAGGTCATCATCATCATTCAAAATCATTGATAAAACATCACCATATAAATGATCCTGAACTAGGATATTTAAGTGTGCTACCTATACCAAAAATTTTAGATGGGCAAAATACTCTCTTTAAAGGAACTTGAAATGAACAGTCAAGGATATTGTTATAGGTAGATGATACCTAAATCAGAGGTAGAGCATAGGAATAAAAATGTAGATATGTATGTCTAATGAGTATTAATATAAAGATTTTAAGTAAAATGTTTAGGAAGTGGGCTAAAGCAGCATACTAGAAAGATTATACACTATGAGTAGGTTGGATTTTACCACAAATACAGGTATGGTTCAACCTAATGAATGTTACAAGTAAAATTAATGGTGGTAATAA
Source organism: Notamacropus eugenii (assembly GCF_028372415.1). Lineage (NCBI taxonomy): Eukaryota > Metazoa > Chordata > Mammalia > Diprotodontia > Macropodidae > Notamacropus > Notamacropus eugenii. Next base: position 273,253,806 of record NC_092876.1, read on the forward strand.
CATGAGTAATAAAAAAACATAAGATTAAATCAATAGATGTTGAAAAAGCCTGTGACAAAATCTAAGACATGAAAATAATAGAAAGCAGAGAAATAGGTCTGTCCTTAACATAGTAATAGCTTTCTAAAATGAAAAACAACATTTGTATTTAGGTTTAAGGTTTGCAAAGCAGTTTTATGTATATTAGCACATTTTATCTTTGCAATAACCCTGTAAGGGAAGTACTATTGTTATTTTGTTATTCCCATTTCACAGAGGAGGAAAATGGGACTGAGAAAAGTTAGGTGATTTTCTCAGTGTCACACAACTAGTAAGTGACTCTGCAATGGGGAAAAAGTTACAGATTTTCTAATAAGAACAAACATTTTATGTAATAATGAAAAGTTAGAGGGCTTATTGGGAAGATCAGGAATAAAACAAGAATGCTCATTACTAATATTTAATACAGTCTTGTAAATGCTACCTATAGCAAAAAAAGACAGATAAATTGAGGGAATAAGCATAGACAAAGGGCAAAGAAAAGTAGAGCATTTTGCAGATGATATGAAGATGTTTTAGAAAATCCTAAAAAAGTCAATAAAAAATTAGTTGCAACAGTGAATTCAGCAAATTTGCAAGATGCAAAATAAATCCACATGGAGCATAAACATATATGTATAAGCAACAAAACCCAGTAAGAACTAAAAAGAAAAATTTCATTCAAAATAGCTACAGAAAATATAAAATGTTTGAGATCCGTTCTACAAAGACAGAGACTGAAACTCTATGAATCCGGCTATAAGCACTCTGAATACTACAGACCTAAATAGAGAAATACGAATTACTAACAAGTAGAACAGAGCCAATATAACAAAAATGACAATAATAAATAAGCTTACTTTTTACTGCTGTGTAATAACAGCACAAAAAAAATAATTCCATAAAGCTAAAAATAATAGCAAAATTCACATAGAGGAATACAAGTTCATGAATCCCAAGGGTAAGAGTTTTAAAATTGAGAAAGCATTACATGGGTAGGTATCAGATCTCAAACTGTAGTACAAAGTAGAAGTTAGGAAGAAAAAAAAAAGCCACAACAACAATTTTAGTATTGTTTTAAAAAATAGTGAGTTCCCCACTATAGAAGCAAAAACAAAACAAAAGAAAAAAACAAAAACAGTAGCACAACATTTTGGAGATGCAAAGATTCCAGTCACTGCAGTAAGGACTCACTACCTGGGGGAAAAAAGAAAGAAAGAAATTTCTACAGAAAGTGGGAGTGGGGTGAATAAGAAAATTCCAGAAAACTGGAGGGCAGATTGGCAGTAACTGGATATACCATACAATAATATCTCATACCATATACCAAAATAAATTTTAAATTGACTCATGGCTTGGACATCAAAGTTAACATCATAAGCAAATTGAAGGAAGAAGGAAAACATTATCCTTCAGCTCTATGTGTAGGGGAAGAGTTCATGACCAGGCAGCTGATAGAGAGGATCGCATAAAATAAAATGTGTTATTTTGATTATATGAAATTGAAAAACATTTGCATAAATAAATATAATACAGCTAAAATAAAAAGGGAAATATGTAATTGGGGAAAATTGTTACAGTGAGTTTTTTTATAAAGTTCCTTTATCCAAGATAAGTAATTGATTAGAATTATTAAGGCTGAGTCATTCCCCAATATAAGGATATTGAACAGATAACTTTATAGGGAGAAACCCAAACTATCAGTAACTATATGAAAATGTTTAAAATCAATAATTACTAAAGAAATACAAATTAAAATAACTCTGAGGTTCTACCTCAAAATCATTAGATTGGCAAAGAAGAAAAAGAATAAAATGACAATCTGGGGAGGAGTTAAGGGAAAATATGCAGACTAATTTATTGTTAGTAGAGCTGTTAATTGACCCATACATTCTGGAAAGCAATTTGGAACTCTTCCCCTCAACTGATTAAACTATGCATACCCTTTCATCCAGCTCTTCCACTCCTAGGCCTATATACCACAATGAAATCAAAAAAGAAGAAAAGGACCTATACATCTGTACAAAAATATGTATGGCTGCTCTTTTCTGTAGTAGCCATAAAATGGAAATTAAGGAGCTCCCTACCTATTAGAGAATGGTCAAACAAACTGTGGCATTTTAATGTGCTGGAACATTATTGTACCATAATAAATGATGGAATAGCTTAATAGGGAACCAAGAAGACATCTTTGACTTGATAAATTGATGTGGCCAGAACAAGGAGAGCAATTTGCACTATGACAACAAAATTATAGGAAAAACTTGTCTGAACACTTTGGAATTCAAATTAATGCAGTTATAGAACATGAATCCAGAGGACTGAAGATGAGTCACTCATGCCAGCCATCTCCCTCTGGAGACTGATGGACTTTAAATCCACAGTGAGAACGGTATATTTAGACATGGCCAATGTGAAAATTTGTTTTTATTGAACTGTGCATATTTGTTGGAAGTATCGTATTTTTTATTTGTTCTATTGGGAGAGGCAGTAAAAGGGAGAGACAATCACTTTTTTAAAGGAGATAAGTATAAAAGAGAATAAAATTATTAAACTCTAAACTTTTTTTCTCATAAACCATTGTCAGTACAGGGTAATTGTTCTAGTTATCATTATCACTGTTTATCATCACCCTAAAAATCATCATCATCATTATAATCATCATCCTGATCCCTCATTTTGTTTTTGCCTTTACAGCTTTCTAAATGCTTTAATGCATTGTCTAATCTGATTGTCATAATAACTCCATAAGTTAAATATGATAGGTGATCTTATGCCAATTTTATAGATAAGATCAATAACCTTTCAAGAAGTTGATCAAATTGCTCCAATTCATACAACTAGTTACTTATAGTTCTAGGACCCAGAAATAGGTATTCTGACTCAAAATCCATTTTGTCTGCTCTATTTCTAACTCCTATTCAATAATAATAATACCTTTCCCTTTAGCAATGTTTTATGCTCTTAATTGTAGTCACACTCTTTATTTTATCTAATGCAACAGAAGACCCTTATAGAAATATACAGGAACAGATGTCATTGTTCTATTGGACAAAAAACCTAGGGAAAATAGAGGTTGTGCAGCTCCTTCAATCACACCAATAGAAGCAACGCTAGAACTCAGGTTACCTATCTTTAAATGTATACTGGATTCCCCACCTCCATTAGGATCTGAACATTTGTTATGACTATTCAAATTAAAGAGACTAAATAGAAAGAATAATATTAGAAAATACTGGAATTTTTCTTAAAACCTGGAAACTATTAAATTAAAATGCAACTAGGTATTTCTATTAGACTATTTTAGGCATAAAAGGGAGAGGAGAACTCTAAGAGTTCCACATCCTGAAGGGGCCGAGACAGGAAAAGCTTTCAGTAATCCACTGAGTTTGGGAAAAGCTTGTGAAAGAGGTAGACTATCAATTCAAATGATTGGCAAAAGATATTCAATGCCCACTGTCCCAAATCACATTCACACTTAAGAGTTAGGCCCCCACAGCATAGCTACTGCTTCTCCCCTCAGGTTTATAAGAATAATTTTGAGGCTCTTCTATGGGACGTTTACTAATATTACTCATGAGTATTCATAGTACATTACTTCAGTGTCATCTGATGAGTTACCATCTCTCCAATATCAACTAACCAGTTAACACTAATTAGCTTTTACAGAGAGCTATTCATTGAAATGATATAGAAAAACCCTGAAACACCTTTTTCTCTATAAACTACTTGGTCACTGGGCAGGGTGGGTTCAAATTTAAGTAGTGACTACCAAGCATTCCCCCCACCAAGTTCAATTAAGGGTATGGAAAAATAAAGCTGGGGCTGAATGAGTAAAGAGAATGCATCAGTTATGATATAGAAACAGGAATATTTGGTAAATGACTAATATGTGGGGTGAGGGTGAATGAAGAGTTAGAGTAGGATAACACCCTTTATTTGAGTGATGAGCCAGATTGCAAAATCTTAATAAATGAGTGAGAGAAGGGAAATGAAGGCAATGTTAACAGAACTTTTGTTTCGGTTTGGTTTCTTTTTTTCCCTAGGAATTTGGCTAAGGAATAATAGAAGCAAAATTATAGCTTGAGGGGATGATAGAACCTGGTGTATGTAGATTCTTTAAGGATGGAAGACACTTGGGTATGTTTGAAGACACTTTATATGGAAGAAGTAGATAGGGAGAGGTTTAAGATTGCTAAGAGGAATGATTCAATATGCTGGAGATTAGAAGATGAGAAGATGAGAGGTGGGATAAAGTGCATATGGAGAAAAGTTGGACCCTGAAGGAGAAGGAATATCTCTTAATTGGGGACTTCAGGAAAGGGAGAGAATAAGGGAACATGTCAAGGAGTTTTAAAATGAAAAGAGGAAAGTCATTGAGAATCATACCAGTTTTTCAGTAGAGAAAGGTGATATCCTCAGCTGAGAGAATGAGAACAGAGGAAGGTATGAGAGGACTGAGAGAAGAGTAGGCTTGGAATAATTTTGGAAAAGAGTGATGTAGGGAATCAAATAAGGAGGAATAAAATTATCACCTCCGGTCTCTATACCTTTGCACTGGTCATCCTCTATCCCTGAAATAATCTTCATCCTCATCTCTACCTCATAGAATTCATTGCTTCCTTGAAGATACATCTCGAGCACCACCTTCTGCATGAAACCCTTCCCCCACAACTGCTGTGCTTTCCCCCATCTACTACATTGTGCTTATTTTGTATTCATTCTGTAAATATTTCACATATATGTATGTTTGTGGATATTTACATATAGAATATGGGCTCCTCAAGAGTGAAGATTGTTTACTTTTTGTATATCTGCATATCTAGCATCTTGCAGCATACCTGGTACTTGTCAGGGTCTTGATAAATATTTTTGTATTCTATTTGTACCAGTTTGTAGTTGGAAGCTTGAGCTCATCAGACACCAGGATGCAGAACCTGCTGAGTCTTGGACAGCTCTTCATATGGGCTCGTACCCAAATTTTAAGGACCCATATCTACCACTAATATATAGAAAATGAGGAAAAGCAGAACCTGTTACACATTCTGTTTAAGAGCTACGCTTGATCTCCCAATTCAAAATCTGATTTCCTATTCAGTTCTTACTATAACCTGCAAAGATAAGGGCCTCTCTCATTCAAAGTATTTGGCTTTACACACACACTACACACACACACACACACGCACACACACACACACACACACACACACACACACACACCCTTCTCTGAATGAAAGTAATTAAAGATTTGAGATTAACAGGCAGAATTTCCCACAAGAAGTAATACTTGGATATTCCAATGGACATATGATCTTATCAGTGTAAGCATTCTCTTCAGTGACAAACAACACAAACCATCTGCTCCAATTCTGTTGACTCTTTTCTGAGTCCTATCACAAGAATGAAGGGTCCATTAACTATTCTGTGGGTCTGCTTCATTTTCTCTTGACATCACAAGAATATCAATGGAACATGAGGACTGTTTATCAACTATTCTTCATTATTGCTATATGTCTAACCCATCTTCTTTTCCTCTCATATATTTTAATGGCATCCTGTCCACCACTGATCCAATGTCATTAATTTTTTTAATGTTTTTCAATTGACTCATGCCCACCATATTCATTTCTCTTCAACTTATTTTTTACATTCTTTCTTTGGAGATGGTGTTCCATGAATCAAAATCATAAAACTTCACTGGAAGGACACTTTTTAATGAGTCTTTGTTTGAAAGAATTTGGGTTCATAAAATAATTTTATAATTTCCCCAAGAAAATTGTAATGGTGATTTAAATGGGAAGATCTTTCACATTCATTAATATATGGGAAGCCTACCAAAGGAAAGTCTTGAGGATGGCGTTTCCCTCTGCTCTGTTATTGTGTTTAGATTTTTTTTGTTACTATAACGGATTTGGCTTTCTGGTGTCTGAATAAATGTTTTGGTTCTGTCTTCCTTGTGGTGATTTCATGATTCAAAATTGTGGCAGCATGTTGATCGTCTCTGTAGGTGCTGTGAATATCGCATTGGTGCTACAACTATACATCCAATTCTCCTCCTACTACTGAATTTTAAGCCCACCTCATTGTTCAACATTTAAAATGTTTGTCATGTATGTATGTATATACATGTGTGCATATTATACACAATATAATATGTGCATGCATGTGTATAGAGTTATGTAAATATAAATGCACACATATGTATATCTCATGCGTCTATATATGCATGTTTGTATATACATTGTTAATATACACATTTATATATAAATATAATATGGGTGAGCTTTATAGACTATCCATGCAACTCAATAACATAACTTGCCTAAAAGGAATTATTCAACTGGTTCCTCCACTGGAAATAAAAGGTAAGTAAATTGTGCTTGGACTAGCTCCACAGAGATTAGCCACATTATATCTCAATGGAATCAAATCTGTCCTCAGTATACAATATATTATGGAAAGTCAGACATTTATACAAATATTTATAAAGCAAAACAGAATATGGCAAATGTTATAAGAAAGAAAAGAAAGAGGAAGCTAACAAAAGTAGTAACTCAAGAATAATATCAACACACCATAACTTATACATGACAGAAGTGATGGAGAACTATATTTTCTCCCTAAACTCACTCTTATTTTTATATCAAGTGATTCACTTCCTACCTACTCTAGAATTCCTGATCCAGATAAAATCCTTCTCCTGACTTCCCTGTTTCTATCAATGAACTTCAATCACTTCTAAACATTCATTCTCCAAACCCCTGAGCCAATTTTGAATCATTCCTCTTCCTTGATACTACCATCGGTAACACAAACTAATGTCTGCTGTCAAATTCTTTAGTATCTTCCTTTAAGAAAAGATTTGCTTGATCTGTTCCTTCTTTAGGTACATTTCTCCTAATTTATATTAGGTCACAAATTACCATAAATATGAACTATTGAAATTAGTTTTTAACTACTCCCAATCTTCTCCCTCTCATCCAAACAACATGAATGTATTAATTTTCCTATGTACAGCACTGCTTTGATAGTTTCACTACTTCATTCAGAAATTCTTAATGGTCCCATTGCCTAGAAAAATACTATCCAAATTCATCAGGCATATAAGTGGTTCTGAGGACAGAGTGCCAAACCTGGAGTAGGAAGACCTAAGTTCAAATTTGGTCTCAGAAACTTGTGACCTTGGCTGTCACTTTGGAGTTGGTGCTCTTAGTTTATCTTAACTTCCTAATCTTTCAAATGGGGATGATGCTAGCATCTAATTCTCAGGGTTGTTTTAAGGGTCAAAAGTGATATTATTTGTAAAGCGTTTAGGACAGTGTAAGTGCTGTTGCTGTTGTTGTTGCTGATGGTGGTGATCTAGCATTTAAGGCCCTTCCAGCCTTGAAACAAAGCTTTCTAACTTCCTTTGCTACTCAACCTTGACATTAAAGCCTAACTGGAATATTCATCATTAATGACAGTAGCTGGAATTTATAGAGCACTTTAAAGTGGAGAGCAGATATAAGGGTGAGATAGCTTTACCACTTTCCAAAGTAAGTATATCCCCACAATCAAGTTTCTTTGATTTCAGTTCCCTCATATGTAAACTGAAGGGTTTGAAATTACATAATATATCAGTTAATCTCTTAATCTCATTTCAACATTTTACAAAAATTAGAAACATTCATTCAAATACAGTAGTTAAATTAGTGAAAATTCTTCAAAGCAGTTGGAGCAAAAGAACAACATAGGACATTAGCAGAGTCAAAGAAAGTGATGAGTTCTAGAGGTTATCACCTCTGGCAAAAGGTGAAATAAACATTGAAGTTGAGGAGTTATTGGAACAATAAAATTGTTCATTTTTAATATATTCAGAAAGTATAAACCATATTGATACTACAGTTAATTTTTGCTTAAATCTTATTAAGTCATTTATGTGTTAATTTTCTCTTATACAAATCTAATTATTTATCCCATAATCATTTTTGGTAATAAATTTCATTCTATATGAAAAATTTTAAAAATGATGATATAAATTTATACAAGTTTATATAAATTTACATAATTTATATAAAGCCTTCAAAAATATATTTAGGGACAGAGCCAAGATGGCAGAATAACAGCACAAACTTTTTAGAGCACTCCTCCAAAGCCCAGCCAAATACCTGTAAAAAATGGCTCTAAACAAATTCTGGAGCTGCAGAACCCACAGAATGATGGAGTGAAGCAAATCTCCAGCACAAGACAGCCTGGAAGTTCTCCAGGAAGTATCTATCTCACCACACTGGAAGCAGAGTGCAATCCAACATGAGCCACACCGTCACAGATATTACTTGAGCAGGCCTTGAGGAGACTGAATCTTGGGCACCTGTGGTGGTTTCCAGACTTCATAACCCCAAAACACTGAAGATAAATTGGAAGATCAGTGGGAAAAGCCTGTAGGATCAGTGCAAGAGAGTGGAGTGATCCAAGCCCAGCCCTAGGGTGGCAGAGAGAGGAGGGGAGCAGAGGAACCTGAAGTAGCCAGAAAGCAGCAGGGGCAGTTGCAGCCCCTGTTTCTGGAGCTCTAGGCCCAAAAACTGTGGGGGAATTGAGTGGCTGACAGTACACCCCCCAACCCTACTGGAAGCAGAGAACTACGTGGACAAAGAGCTCAAAAGTCAAGCAAATGTCTGGGGAAATAAGCAAAAACTGGAAAAAGAGTCAGACTATAGAATCTTACTTTGGTGACAAGGAAGACCAAAGCAGGCAAACAGAAGAAAACAAAGTCAAAGCTCCTCCATCCAAAGCTTCCAAGAAAAATATGAATTGGTCTCAGGCCATGGAAGAGCTCAAAAAGGATTTTGAAAATCGAGAAAGAGAAGTAGAGGAAAAATTGAGAACAGAGAGGACTTCAGAGAGGCCTGGAAAGACTTCTGTGATCTGATGCTGAGTGAAAGGAGCAGAACCAGGAGAACTTCGTACACAGCAATAACCACAGTGTGTGAAGATTTTTTCTGGTAGACTTAGAACTTTATTGCAATGCAAGGACTTAAAAAATTCGCAACGGTCTTTTTTTTCTTTTTTTTTTTCTTTTTTTTTTTAGACTTTTGAGGAATTTATTTCATTCTGAAAGAAACACATAATTAAGTTTCACAAGTATAAAATCAAGTCATCACTCTGAATTCAGGAATAAGAGAGGCATTTGGCTATAGATACAATTCCATCTGTAAATGCTAACTTTAAATCTGGAGAGGTGAAGGAATATTTCATATCCCTTGAATAAAGTAAGTTCACTCTGTCCTTTTGGTGACCTCTCAAGGAATATAACATGTGCAAGTTGGCCACGTATTAATGTTCCAGGAACTAGCCACTCCCGGAACACATAGATAATACTTGGAAGATTTGGCTAGTCTTCCTAGTATGTGATTAATTTACTTATCTCTTGTGGGCCCCGTATGATATCTCCTTGATGGATAAACACCTGCATTCCCATGGCTACGTGCCTGACCAGCTTGGAACAGTGTGCAGAGCCAACAGCAAAAAGCCTTCTTTGTCTAGATCCCTATAAAATCCCCTTGTTTAGTGTAAGTCCTCTGAATCTCACCCATGGAGAGGACACTCTGCCTAGGACTACTTGCTCCCAATTCAGACCCTGAAAGCTGTATCCCAGGATTCCCCAGCTGAGAAAATTCAGGTGTTGGTGCTTCCCTGAATTGGTGATGTTTTTCTATTTCCTCTTATATCTATATTAATATTGCTATAATTATATTAGTATTAGGCTATATTAATTATTTCTGCTATGGCTCTAAACTGTTCATGCATTTGCCTTTTCTGTAAATCAATAAAATATCCAGCTTCTTCTTCTCAAATGTGTCTTATTGTAGGTGCGAATCTGAACCATAAATTTCCCTAATCACACAAGAGGGACAGCACTCATTGCATTAATATTACGGGTTGGGATTTCTGGTGAGGTTCCTATATCCACATACTATTTTTTATACAATTTACATTTGCAGTAAGTCTACCAAGGCCCCAGCTCAATGGGTCTTGAGCTTCAGAAAGTCCATGGGTCATCGAGTTGGCTGTCACTGCTATAGCTGCTGCTTGAAGAGGTCTCACTGTTTGGTGTTTGCCGAGTTGAGTCCTCACCATTTAAGCTCTCCCTGCAAACAGGACACGTGTCATGCAGTTCCAACCATGGCACAATACAGCTGCCATGAAAGAAGTGGTTGCAAGGTAGCTGCCAGACTTGCTCCTTGACTTCATAGTCTTCTTTGCACACTGGACACTCTAGACCCGTATCCACTTGTTCCTGAGTTAATGTCACTGTTGGAAGAGAGGTGATCTTTTCTTCATCAGCTGGGGGAGGCCCAGTGTTTTCCAACTGTCCTAAGAGCTGGGTGACAATGGCATCAAGCCACGCCTGACCCCAGGCATAGTCCCCGGGGTTGGAGTGCAGCATCCCACTCCATGAAAAAGGATGGGGGGAGCCAGGAGTTGCTGAATTTGCAAAGAATCCTGCAAAGATCTGTTGTATTATTCTCTCAATTGCTGGGGACCAGCCAGAACTCCCCGGGACCAGTACCTCCTGGTCATTGGCAGTCTGAGTGGCCTGCTAGGTCCCCAAAGATCTGCATGGGTTTGATGATCCCGTTCATTGTCTCTAATGTCTTGATCCCATGAACTGCTGCTCAGAAATGGTCTAAAGTCTGGGAAAAACATTGTGTGGTCCAAATGGTCCCAGAGTTCTGCAAACTGCGTGGATGTGCTGTCGTCTAGGCCGCTGCCACCACTGTCTAAAAAACTGGAATCATCAGTCACTTCTTCAATAAAGCCTGATTCACATCTGGGGCAAATATACTCCTGTTGTGAAATCAGGAAAGCCTTTATTAATCTTTACGTCCATTCCCCCTGAATGGCCGGGTAGCCTCCCCAGTAAGGTTACAGGAACACTACCGCAATGGTCTTTCAAGGCAAAATGCCTTCCACATCCAGAGAAAGAACTATGGAATTCAATTGCAGATTGTAGCAGATCATTTTCTTTTGTATTATGTTTTGGTTTGTTATATGATTTCTCCCATTCATTTTAATTCTTCTATACAATATGACTATGGTGAAAATTATTTAATAGGAATGTATGTATAGAAACTATATAAAATTGTATGCTGTCTTGGGGAGCGAGGGGGTACATGGGATGGGGGAGGGAGAGAGGGAAAGAAAAAATCTAGGGTATATGGTTGTGATTGAGGAACACTGAAAATTAATTAATTAATTTTTTAAAAAACTTGACATGAGCTTCTAGCCATTTGAAAGACTGGTTGTGGCATGTGGTTAGATTTGACCATCTTTAAACTATTATTTGCTGTCAGATACATTGACTGTTAAATGGATTTGGAAAAATAAGATGAGTTCTTGTCTTACTTCAAATATTTTGCAGTTAATGTATACTTACCATCAATATTTAAAGCATAAGATAAGCTACTTAATTACTTGTTTATTTTCCCAATGTCTTCTTCACAGTTTAAAAATTGTAAACATCTTCTTTACCACAATAAAAAGTCTCTTTTTAAAAAAAATTTGGGAAGAGAAATGAGAGTGATGCAAGAAAATCATGAAAAATGAGTCAACTGCTTGCTAAAGGAGACCCCAAAATGCTGAAGAAAATAACACTTTAAAAAATAGACTAACCCAAATGGCAAAAGAGATGCAAAAAGCCAATGAGGAGAAGAATGCCCTAAAAAGCAAAATTGGCAGATGGAAAAGGAGGTCCAAAAGCTGACTGAAGAAAATAATTCCTTAAAGATTAGAATGGAGGAGCTGAAAGCTAATAACTTTATGAAAAATCAAGAAATTATAAAAAAAGACCAAAGGAAAGAAAAAATAGCAGACAATGTGAAATATCTCATTGGACAAGCAACTGACCTAGAAAACAGATCCAGGAGAGACAATTTTAAAATGGGACTACCTGTAAGCTATGATAGAAAAAAAGCCTACATATCATCTTTTAAGAAATTATTAAGGAAAATTGCCCTGATATTAAAGAACCACAAGGTAAAATAAATATTGAAAAAATTCACTAATCACTTCCTGAAAGAGATTCAAAAAGAAAAACACCTGCGAATATTGTAGCCAAATTACTGAGTTCCCAGGTCAAGGAGAAAATATTGCAAGCAGCCAGGGGGAAAGGAAATACAGGGAAAAAATTTGGAACTCAAAATCTTGTGGAAATGAATGTTGAAAATTAAAAATAAATAAATTTTTAAAAGTTAAATGACAACAACACAGCAGCAACAAAAGAAAATATGTTTAGCGGTTCAGGCCACACATCAGTGGGCACAAGATCAAGGTATTTCAACATTCATGCTATATCACCAACCCATAGCAACAGCTGTGAATCTCAAACTGTAACAAACTCTTTTCCTCAAAGACAAAACTAAGATATTTATTCAGATACCAGAAAGCCAATTCCACCACGGTAACAAAGAAGTTTATATACATCACCAATCCAGGGATCACTGACACCCCCAAGCCTTCCCTCCATTAGGGCTTTCAACAAAAAAGCTCCCCTAAGCAAAATTTTTCGCTCTCAGTCACAGTAGCTTCTCTGCCTCACTTCTACCTAGCTCTCTCTGAACTCTACCTCACTTCGAATTCAGCCTCCATCATTCCTGCTCCACACCTTTGGCAAGCTTCTCCCACCATGGGCTCCATGTCATTCAGGATCCATGTGACTCTGACTCTATGTGACTAAGACTTCATCACAGCAGTCACTGGGCTCAAACTCAAAGCAGGTTACGTGGGCCAATTAATGGGCAGGAAAGATCTTCCCATTCCATTAGTCTTATATTTGGCCCCAAGATCTTTCATGTACATCATATGGGTCAGTGGAAGTTTAGGGGTAACTGATATCAACATGACTTTTCAACAATATAACAGGCTTAGCACAAAATAAACTCATAAAGCAATATCTTGTGGTGGGGGCTTGAACACAAGAACCCCATCACTCCACCGTCAAATGAATGGGATCCAAAATCCCTTGGGATAAGGAGTGAAGGTCTCTTCTTCTATAACTACTTTCTGCTGAGATTGGATGTAGAGCTGTCCCTTCCCTGAGAGGTTCCATTAGAGGGGTCAGTTCTTTAGCTTGGTATCCGAAACTTGGTCAATGCCAAGTTCAGGGGTGATGCATCATAGTACCGGACAGAGGGTGACATCCAGATTAAGCAGTCAGTCATCTATAAGTGGAGGACACTAAGCCTGCAGGAGACAAATCTAGCAAACAAGTTGAACAAACCAAAGTCAAAAAGAATAAGGAGACAATAAGCAGTAGCAGGGGAAACATAATATTAGTTGTGCTTCTAGAGTCCATGAACCCACTATCATAGCCTTATTCATGGTAAAATATATAAGTTAAGGGCACAATTTGGTAAACATCTTCTCCCGAATAAACAACAGTTGCAGTATCATCTCTTCTGTGTGCTACAATCTCTGTAGTCTTTGGAATACTGTCTGACTTCCATTTTACCCATACTTTAGCTCCCAATTTTATTCTCTCAGTGGAACCTAACCCTTCAGTTCCTCTGATAGTTATTTCAGAAAGAGGGTCAATTTTCACAAAGGGTATTATTTCACCAGGAATAATGATCACTTGAACTGTTCTATCATTTTTACAAAATTGTGTAAGTTCTTCCCCTAAATTTTGGAATACCACAATAATTTCTCCTTGATAATTAGAATCTATTACTCCAGGCAATACACGTATTCCTTGAGCTGCTAGTAATAATTTAGCTAATATCCATTCAAAATGATTTTTAGGGTTTCTCATGCATATTCCAGTAGAGATTTTCCTTATTTCTTTTCCATACAGCCAAAAATCGTCTAAACAATGTAAATCATATCCTGCTGAACCAGGTGTTCCTGGATGTGGTACTGGGACATCTTACCTCACAGGTCAGTACTCAGTATTTGGGATCTTATGTGTTTGGTATTTTTTAATTTGCAGATTTAAGGTCATCATTCTGGCTATAGATGTTCTTTCTTCCAATGATCATGATTCAATGATTCCTGACACAAAATCCAAATTTGAGTCTACATAGCTTCTACCCATTTCTCCTGGTCCTTCTTCATATAATTGTCCTTCAAATATTTGAAGATAGTTATAATTTTCCTCAAGTCGCCTTTTCTCATGACAAAATATACACCTCTACCCCCACATATTCTGTAATCCAGTCACATCGGTCTCCTTGTTATTACTACAATATATTCTATCTCCTGATTTCCATTGCTTATCCCCTATACGTAGAATAATCTCTCTCATGTCTATAATGGCAAGTAAAATAGGATGTTTTGTTATTTTTATTTTAGTATAATCAAGATCTCTAATGCCTCTATCTGAATGTGATTGGAAAGGATCTTTCCCACCCATTGATGGGCCTGCCCATTGCGGGAAGCTTGATTAGTGGAGTTGTTTTGAAGAAGGGTCCAAAGTACATTTTGTTTTTTTCTGTTAAGGCACTGGGTCAGAGGATTATGCCCTCTGGCTCTAAAAGGTATACAAATACTCTGAGGGTGAGGTTTTACTTTGGGGCTTAGTTTTGGTAAGAAGGTTTGAGTGCCACATGAAGACTCTGGGAAGTTGCTAAGAAGCCCCTAGCTTTAAGAACCCAAATGTCATGATTCCCTCTATGGTAACTAGTCAGATAGCTGTACCTGTCTGTTGAATTATGGTCAGAAAGAGGAAGCCATGTGTGTTGATTACTTTGGGGTTCAGAGTGTTAACTCCCCTGAACTAGGTGAATGACATAGGTGCTTGGTTAAAGGACTGATACCCAGGCTTGATTAAAGTGATTATTAACCCCTCAAAATTTGCCTTTCCTTTTATGAATGCAGATCTAAGAACTTGTGAGAGCAGGCCCTCCCTGTGTATGTTGGGGTGCTTACTGATACAATGTCATCTCTGCCACCTGGCTTCTCTAGTTTCCATCAAATCCCAACTAAAATCCTCACTTTTCAAGCATTCCTTGTTATCTTCCCTGTGCTGATTATCTTTAATGTGTATGGTTTGATTACATGTACTTGTTTGCATGTTGCCTCCTCCAATAAAGCATAAGGTCCTTGGAAAAAAGACCTTGCTTTTGTGATTTTTCTATATCCCCAAGGTCTGGAATATAGTAGGTACATAATAAATGTTTATTGCCTGACTATGATCCCTAAAGTGGCTTGAATTCATCAAGAGCATCAAAGTGCTCTCTTACTGTCAGCTTACTTATCCTGCACATCATTTCCACATTAGTCACTTTTGTTCTTTCATACCCAATGTTGTCATTTTCCTTTGCAGAGAAATAAGCATTGAGGCACATTATCGTTGTCCCATACGCCCCAAGCAACTTTCCTATCTCTTCTTTTATAAAATCTAAGTTGTTTGGAGGATTTCCTGTGTATCCACATATGTCTGCAGACAAATCCCATGGCTCTTCCTCATTGGAATTTTTTACCTTTGTGTCTTCATAATTTCATTCTTGAATATCTCTCATCTCTCCTTGGCTAAACTTCTCCTCTAAAGCATTTTGTTACATGAATCATATTTATGTTTTTTTCTGAATTATTTGAAATCTATTTCCCAAAAATCTACATTCCAAAGGAGTATGTGTGTAAGATCCTGCCTAGATTTTGTTTCTTCTATCATAAATTCTAGTAATGAGTAGTCACTTTCCACAAGGATTCCAATCATTCTCATCATAGCATTTAGGTTCTTTCTGTTAACAAGAATTAGATCTAGAAAATAGTTTCCCTTTGTCTTTTCTTCTGCCTTTTGATAGATTAAATTATCGCTAAGGAAGTCATGAGGTTATTAAACACTGCTTTAGGTAGAGAGAAAGCACCAGCAAATATCTATATAATTAATAACTAGCATTAATATAGCACTTTGGAATTCCCAAAGAATTTTCATCTTCACAACAACCTTGTGAGGTAGATACTATTTTACAGATTAGAAAACTGTGTTAAAGTACTTGCTCAGTGTCACACAACTAATAAGTGTCTGAGGCAAGATTTCAAGTCAGGTCTTACTGACTCCAAGTCTTGTATTCTATCCACTAAGCTACCTAGCTACCTATACTTGTCTCTGTGCTAGATTTGTAATGTTTCCCAAATTCCTTCTTTCTTTGTCCAGGTATTCTGGACAAAACTAATGGCAAAATCACTTCACTCACATACTCCTCATTATAGTTCCTGGATTTACTCATGAGTATATATATTCTTTTTTTAAGGTTTTATTGAAAATTTTTAGTTTTTATTCATTATACTTATCTTCAGTATCCCTCATCTACCCCCCTCCCAGACAGCCATCCCATCTGACAAATAATGCTTTTAGAGAAAAAGGAAATCACCACTACTGATTTATACATTGAAAAAGTCCAAAATATGTGCAACATGTAACATTTGTGGACCTCCCACCTCCATGAAGGAGTATGTTGGCAATGCTTTTTCATAGCTCTTTATTTGAGTATTATTTGATCCTTATAATTTTACTTATGATTTTTAGTGTGTAAATCCCAATGAAAACATTACATATGTGTAATGATATGAAATTGACCAGAAATTCAGATTCAAAATAATAAGATGTCTCATAATTGCATATTATCAATTCATTTATATAGAAAATCACCATCTATCAATGTGGTATTCTATATCAATCACATTGAAAACCCAGTATGGACTAATTATATTTAAATAATATAATTATATCTAATATTTTACAGCACTTACCATGCACCAGGCACTGTGCTAACCATTTTACTCTCACTAACCTAGGGATTCTCTCAAGTTAATGAGCATAGAACTAATACCCATGTTCAGCAGTATGTATGGACATCTGTGGACCAGTCACAGGCCAGGTATTCAGACAGAGTTGAAAAGAAAGACAGGAAGAGAAAGAAAAAGAGAAGAAAAACTCTACCAAAGGACCTCCAACCTAATTTTAAGGAAATGTTTAGCTTTTAGCAGCAGCTTGTCAAGCACTTGAATGATAAAAACAAGGGGATTACTCAGGGTGACCAGAGTCAGTTCTAACTGCACCCAAGTCTTTCTCAGGGTGAAGATCAAGCACAGCCTCTTAACTTTGTGGACACTTGGGGTCTGGACCTGGACTGTATCCAAACTGAGTTACATTCTCGCTGTGTTGATTATCATCTTGCATTGGTCAATCCCATCCATGCTGAATCCTAAAATTACAGAGACTTACTAGGTTTCTATGATCTCAGAAAGCCTCTAGGTTTATTAGAGTGACCACCAGGGTGACCCCCACTGCCACCATTTTTTTTTGCTCATGAAAACTGACCCCAAAATATGAAATAGTTTTAGATAGAAATTTATTAGGTTGTTTGGTAAAGGAGAGTAAGACAGAAAGGAAGTACCTCTCTCTATCCGGTTTCTAGAATATTTACATTATACAGGATTTTGACAAAGCTTTCCCACACAGGTACACCAGATACCTCAGGTATTCAGTTAAGCAGTATTGCTGAGAGGGAAGCTGAAAGGAAGGTAGATTGAGATAGATATGAGTAACTGTAATCCAAAACAGAAGCTTGGTGTGGACTCCTCAGGAGTTCCTGGGCATGGTAACCCAAAACAAGAATGCTTTGGGTGATCTGCAACCCTGTGAAACTGGAAATAATTTGTAACCATCTCTGACACTCCTGCAGAGTTAATGAGACCAAGAACATTTTGGTGTGTGCAATCTTTAATCACCTACAGTTGGATTTAAACAATATAACAATTTTTCCTGAATAGTATAATAAATCAATTTTTCCACGAGCCAGTAAAAAATGATTTTGATGATAACTGCTTTATGTTAAAATTATCTAAAATAGGAAACAAACTGATGTATACAGTTTCTGTGTAAATAATGAATTAATAGTAATGGTTAACAGGTTATCATTAACTCAGGTCAACAAATTCCTCAATAATTAGTGACAAAAGAGGGATTTGCTGAACTTATTTTTACAACAGATAAGAGGAATAAAAAAAATTACAGCTAACTTGGGAAACTCATTTTGAATATAATTCAATTAGATAAGACTGGTCATCTGACTAGTTTGCTCTTTCTGGTTTTCTTATCCCCAATTTGTGCTGTTGGCAACACTTAGCTATCAAAGTGAGATTACCCCAGAAGTTCTTAATCTGCAGTTGATGCCTTTTGTAACTAAAAAGTTTACTTTAAAAGGTCCTGTAGTTTGACGTAAGACTAGGAAAGATGAATTTGGGATTTGTAGTTAGCATCCCTCATTCTCTGGCTGCCAGAAAGGGAAACTCAACTTTAGAAGATGATACTACCCAACTTTTACTTAACCTCTGGCTCAAGAAAAAAAGGGGGAGGGGTTGGAACTTATCCACTAACACTGGAAAGAGGAACTTAGCCTTTAATCAGCCCTCCTTTCTCCAACGTCCAGAAAAAGGAACTTAGCCTTTAAAAAAGAGTTTTATTACCCTATGATTATTTTATTCCTACAAATGTATATGTCCCACTTTAAATTATGAGCTATTAAATTATAAAATCTTATCAATCTATTCACTGTATCTATAGGTCACCTAGATTTAAGAGCATATCTGTGCCAGTTTGGTTTAGTTGTTAGGGCTATATTTTCCTAAAAAAATAAAGTCTAATCCTACAATTTAACTAAAAATAAATTAATTAATACCAACTGGTTTAAAAGGCATTCCTTTCTTTTTTAATATAGTTTGAGATGTGGAAATGCTATTTCTCCTTCATCCCTACTTCTTTTTATCTTCATCCTAGATATTCTAGATCTTTTGTTTTTCCAAATGGAATTTGATATTACTCTATCAAGTTCTGTAAAACTAAAATTTCTCTGGTTATTTATTTGAGATAGAACTAAAAATGTAAATTAGTTTTGTTAAGATTGGCATTTTATTACATTGGTTTGACCTAGCCATGAGTACAGAATATTCCTCCAACTCTTCAAGTTGTTCTCGATTTCTTGAAGGATCACTTTATAAATGAAACTATACATGATTTATGCATGCCTGTGTATGCACACACCTGCTTTGGGAAGTTAAGCTCCAGATTTTTATGCATTTTTAGTCATTTACAATGGGATTTCCCTATCATTACTTCCTGTGTTTTGTTATTATTGTATACAAATGCTATTGATTTTGAAGGATTTGTTTTGTAGTCTATAACTTTGTCAAAGCTATTAATTTTTTCATTTAGTATATTTCCTGATTCCCTGGGATTTTCTAATTAAAACATAATCTCATTAGCAAACAGTGATAGTTTCATCTCCTCTTTATCTATCTTTTTGTGCTCTTGTTTCATTGCTGTTGCTAGCATTTCCAGAACTATATCAAGTAAAAATCCTTATTTCACTTCCATTGCACATGATGCTTGCTTTTCCTTTGAAATGAAAGCTCTTTATGTTGGTAAAAAAAAAAAAATGTTCCTCTATATCTATGCTTTGTGCAGTAATTAGCAAAAAGATTGTTCTATTTTGTCAAGGTGAAGGGTTTTGTTTTCTTATCCAGTCTATAAACCTAGTATGATAATACTAGAGTTACTTTATTTTAATCCTTTTGTAAAGGAGCCCTATTCCCATTGGCTCTCTTACTCTCATCCTGATTCCCTCCTTTCATTTGTCACCTCTTTCCCTTTAGCAGTTTGTTTATTAGGATTTTTTTCTCTTCTGTTTTCATCTGGTCATAAATTTCTTCTGCCCAGCTTTTTGTCCCCTCAACTAATCAAATAGTTTCTCCCTTCTTCTCCTCCCCTTCATCTAGTACAGCCTTACTACTGGTAGTGTGAGAGATGTGGGAGGGGTACAAAATGAGCTAATTGTCAATGAGGAACAGTTCATAGGTGTTTCTTTTTTTTTTAATGCTTTTCTGGAAGCTGAATTCCTAAAGCATAAAAAAAAAAACTGAAGTTGTTTTATCTTTGCAGTGTAATTTCTGTTTTGGAGAGGTTTAAGGGGTTATAGGGATCTGTAGCATCAACACAATATTCACAGCTCCTTTGGTGGCCCTAAATATCCCAGCACAATTCTGAACTGCAAAGTACAACAGATTCTCCACATGAAAGACAGAAGCAAAACATTTATTCAGACACCAGAAAGCCAAATCTATCATAGTAACAAAAATCTATACACAATAACAATGCAGAGGACAACACCTCCCAAAGCCTTCCCCATGCTAGGGCCTTCTCACAAACAAACACTCACAAACCTAGCTGTCTCCCTGCTCTCTCTCCCTCCGTTCTGACTGCTCTAAACAATTTCCTCTCAGCTCTGCTCCACCCTTCCTCTACCACCCATTCAACAAGCTCCTCCTACCATATATGACTTATGTTTCCATGTGATTTAAGTAAGTCACATGGGCCCATTAATAAATGGGAAAGATCTTCCCATTTAGATTACCATTACAGGATCAGAGAAAATGTCTAGTCCACCATCATGTTGCTCATGAGACCCAAAAGTCCTCCACCCTATACTATATAATTGTATACACGCAAACACATACAAAATTTATCTGTCTTATTTCTTTTGAATGAAGTACACCCCACAGAGAGTTATGGGTTTAATTAAGTGGTGTTCTGATGTATGTTTAACAAGGAGATCTCTAATGTGTGTGTGTGTGTGTCTGTGTGTGTGTATGAAATACTTTTAAGTTTAATCTTCATTATTAATATTTTCTCCATCACTTTCTAAAATCCAGAGACAATTAACAAACAATAAATCAAGCCCTGATTTGTAACATTTGCTGATTTTAGAAGTACAAATATTCACACTGCAAATTGTTGGTTCTTATGAAATGGTACCAACCAGTTCTAGCACACCAATGGTTTCAATTCATCAAGTCTCAGTAATATCTACAAGGTCACATTTGCCCCCGACATTAAAACTCCAACTTCTCTTGTTGTTCAGTCATTTTCAGTTCTGACTTTTCATTGGCTCCTTTGGGGGTGAGGGTTTCTTTGCAAAGATGCTGGAGTGGTTTTCCATTTTACAAATGAGAAAAACAGTGTTAAATTACTTGCCCACAGCCACATAACTAATATGTGCCTGCGGACAAATTTTTAACTCAGGTCTTTCTGATTCTAGGCCTGGCACTTTATGCACTGCGCCACCTAGCTGCCTAAGTTTCTCTTGACCACTGTCTAAATTTGAAGCTTTGTGTAAAAATAGTTCAGAGGGTATGACCAGGAGGTCAACTTGATGAAGATGAAGAAGCCACAGTTTTGAATCTTGATCATATCTTCCTCATAAGTATAAACATCCTCTTTGATTTTTTGAGTTCTGTCATTCATCTGAATAAGAATTGAGATACAGAGGCACAAACCTTTAAAAGGGAGCAGATAGATTTGACAGAATCAGTTACATAGATCCTGAAAGAGCTAAGTGCAGGTAAGAGACCTGCCTTGATTGGGTAACTCTCTGGATTGAGAACTCTCTGGACTGTGGTTGAAAAAGACCAATCACGATGTCCCCTTCTCTGGAGAAACCAAACCTGATCACATGTGCCAGTACAATGCCCAAAACTGTTATCTACTCCATGAGGGCCCACTGATCTTTTTCTACTAGAAGAAGTAGAGTGGCACTCTAGCAGGAAAGAATGAGAATGATTCTTCCAAATTGTCAGTGTATCTGTGTTTCCTGAAGCAAGGGCCTCTCCTCCTGGAAAAAGGGTAAAAACTAAAACGGTAAAAACAACCACTATGAAACAACTTAAAATTATAATTAAAGATTATACCATACATATTAGGCCATACATATTAGGGCATCTTGAGATTGTTTTTCACTCTATAAGTTCTGTATTTCTGCTTATAACACATATGACTTTGTATTTAAAATCTGCGTTTGCTAAGTTAGCATGGATGAGGTTCATTTTTAGACAGGAGGTCTGCAATTCAAGCAAGCTACCACCAAGTGGCTCTATTTACTGGATGATGTCTGGCAAAAATTAAACCAAGAGAAAAGTTAGGCTTCTATAAATTTCTGAACAGGCTTGAGATTTCATTAGTAGAGCTTGTTAAGCTGAAATAAAGAGGACTACCAGAGTAAACATAACAGGCATCTTTAATTGAGGCAAGGGAACCTCAATTCAGCACACTGCACTGAATTAGAGCAAGATTGCTGGTGAAGGGCAAAGGGGGCTGGATTTAAGTACACTTCAACAGGGAGGAGTGCAGAGGAGGGTCAACAGCAGGGAAGGAATTAAACTGTTTCACAAAATAGCCAAAGGCTGGGAAGTGATAACATCTGGTGCAGAGATATCACAAGATCTACTCTAATGATGGGACCATGAGTTCAAGATCAGGTAGCCTCTTCTGATGTCTGCATTCTGCAACATCCTTCCAGAAGTATCCTCCATCTACATAATCAAAAAGTTGAGGAATTTGCTTATGATCACACAACCAGTATGTGTTAATCCACTGCTTCCTGACTCTGAAGTTAGCTTACTATCCACTATGCCATTTTACTCTAAGCTTTGTAACTTTAGAATTTAACTTTGGTTGATTATAAATGTTTGGAATTATCTAGTCATTAATGTGGAAATATGTTTAACATGATTGTACATGTATAACCTATGTCAGATTGCTTGCTGTCTTAAGATGTGGGAAAGGACAGACAGAGGCAAAAAAATTTGGAACTCAAAATTTTATAAAAATGAATGTTAAAAACAATCTTCACAAGTAATTGGAAAAACTACTTTTAAGAAAAAGACCTGTCTACTCATTTATGTAAGCATTTTATCTTAAGAAATAAAGAATCCCTGGATCTAAGATGTATGCAGTGTACAATGGATATCTAAAGTCTGTCACAGGAATGTCAAAATATCAAGCCCTGTGCCAAACTGAGGAAAACAAGTAAGAAAATTGCCATGACAACAGAGGAACTTGTTCTAAATTTGCTTCTGGTCATGTGCAATATGGTACCAATATATTCAAAAATATATTCCCTGTCCAGAGCCTCCACCAGCCAGTACTTCTCCTCACCCCAGGACAACCACTCGGGGCTGAGATCCAGATCAGCGGCTCAACTCCCCCAGGGTCTTTAGGGTAAGGGCTCCAAAAATGGACTGCTGGAGCCACCTGGGGCCAAGGCTAGGGCAGGTCCCTGCTCCCTTCTCACCCAGATGAAAGAGCTTTCTCACTGACCTTTGAAGCTGTCTCTGGCATTTGTGGGTTGAGGAATCTGGGAACCACAGCTGCTATCCAGGATTCTGTACCCTGAAGCCTGCTCCAGTTCTGTCACTGCCACACCAGGTGGTCAAGGCTGAGCTGTGCTCAGTGGGCTGCACTCTGCTCTGAGCCCAGTGTAATAGAGCTTTCCTGTCAGCCTTCCAAGCTGTGTTAGGCTGGAAATCTTTTTCACTCTGTCGTTTTGTGGCTTTTGCTGCTCTAGAATTTGTGTAGAGTCATTTTTACAGGTATTTTATGGACTTTAGGGGGAGAGCTACAACATGTCCCTCCTTTTACTCTGCCACCTTGGTTCCCCCCCCACCAAACTTAACTTCCTAACCCCTCATGTGTTCCAAATGTTAAGAACTTGGTGGAGGTGGAGAAAAATTGCTCAGAAGAGATTGGAATGTTTCTGAGAACAAATGTATGCTTCCTGCATACATTTTCTGTGCACAGCACAGCAGAGAAATAAATGGAAATTTTAAAAAAGATGCTAGAATATTCAGCACATGTCTAGGATGATTTATCAAGTAAGTCACATGTATCCAGAATGATACAAACTCACAAAGATGTCACAACTCATGTCTCCAGTGAACTTATAGTCTTTTGAAATAAACAACATGTAGATATAAAAAGCAATCAGTTTACCATATAAAGCAATAAATATATAAGTGCCAACATACTGTAAGCATCAGAGAAGTTCACGAATGTAACACATGAGTTAGGATTAGAGGATTATAAGAAACCTTTACAGAAGATATGGAAATTGCATTTGAACTAGTCTTTGTTGGAATTTATTTTTGATAGAATTATTTTATTTATTTAAGTTTTTGGAGGGTATTAAAATTATATTAAATTCTGACCTTAATGATAATTGAGAGAAGCACAGAAAAAAGGAAAAAGACAAACAAATCCTTAGGTTATTTAGAGAAATGATCCCAAAAAAATTTTTTCACCACTCAACATTTCCTAATATAACCACACAGTGTGAGGAATGAAGACAATTTGGTCAATCCTTTTGCAATCCTTGAGTAACACAGGAAGACAGAAATGCAAGAATAATAGTTATGAATTCATGAGTGCCTTAAGCAGTAGGAGGACTTTGGCCCAAATTTTAAATGTATGTAATATGTACAGACATGCTATATTTTTAATCTCATTATCTAAACTGAATTTGAATGAATAGAATTTAGAAAAATATTTTAATATAATTATGATATCCTCAAGTTTTCTCTTCTTGACATTAAACATTCTCAGTCCCTTCAAATGATCTTCCTGAGGCATAGTTTGAGTCATCTTATTATCCTTATCCCCCTCACCAAGCAGTTTCACTAGGGCATAATACAGGACCAAGGCTATCATATCCCTTAGTCAGGATATGATTTATATATTAATTCAGTCTGAGATTAAATTAGCATTTTTGTCTATTACATTACACTAGTGTCTTACATTGATCTGGAAGTCCAATAAAACCCAGAGGTTGTTTCGTATGTACTGCTGTCTAACTACATCTTCTCCATCCTATATTTGGGAGATTGGTTTTTGAAATCTATATGCCAGACTCTACAATTATTCCTACTACATGTATATGTGGGGAACCCAAGGAAGCTAAATACTGCTCTCTCTAATAGAGAGTAGTACCAATCTCTGACACATGTTGCTGATATCTCTTCTGTTTTCTTGCTTCTAGGTGGTATTAAGACAACAGTTAGCTAAGGAACAATTAGTTGTACACAGGGTTGGGTCACTGGACCCCTGTTGTTCAACAATCTTGAGTTAGGCGATAAAAACTCTCCTATCTATTCTTACCCAGATCAAAAGACACTTCTCTTCTACAGTTTATTGGAATATAACTCTTGGGAGACTGGACAAAGGAGCTGAAGTCTCAGGAATGTGGGGGGAGCAAGAGGCTTTTGTCTTTTTTTCTAAGATATTTAACTAAAAGATTATTAAAATTAAATGACAAGGGGATCCAAGTGATCCATGAAGAGATTTCAGAGTTTCTGAACTTGGATATGAAACAACTAAATATGTATTTTTACTAACCTCTAACTAAAATGTTGCTTCTTCTTAATTATGAATGTAGACAGCAAAGCATTATTTTGAGATGGGGACCATTTGCATTTGTCATGCACTGCTAAAGGGTACATGACAAAAAAGGTTAAGGACCCTTGAACTAGATGATGAGCAAGGTGTCTTCAAGTTCTGAAATTCCTTAAGTCTGTTTTACTCACATTGAACTGTACTCATGGCATCTGTAACTGGAAACAAAATTTCATTCCATCCCTCAAGAATCAGTTTGGAAAAATCCCAAAGAGACAAACATGGATTACTTTATTACAGGATTGGAGTGCAGGGGGTGAGGAAGGTGGTTGGGGAAGAAGATAGAAAGGTAAGCTACTATGCTGTATTCCTATAAATCCTGAAACAATGAGATTTTTTACCATCACATTCATCCTAGGTAGCAATCAACTTTGAATCATCCACCTTCCTTCTTATTCTCCATGTGATCAGTTTTGAAGTATTATAAGTCCTGCATTAAAAACCGCCTCAAATCTGTCCTTCCCATCTACTTCCATTGCCACCATCAGGCTCTAGTTTCTTCTCTTCTGGGCAGTTACAAAAACTTTCTAAATGGCCTCCCAACCTACAGTTGTTTCCCATTGCAATCCATCCTTCATACTTCAATCATATTAACTTTCACAATAAACAGGACCATAGAATTCAGCTGTTTATAAGCCCTGACTCATTCTCTATTATCCATTAACTCAAGTCAAAATTATTTAATGTAATTTTCAAAAATCTTCATCATTCTATTTTCTTCCTAGCTTTTTATAACTTTATGTTACGTTATACAGTGTTCTGAAAAAAGCACTGGACAAAAAAATAAGACCTCAGTTTAAATTCTGTCACTGACAGTTTCAAGCTGTGAGACAAGGGCAAGTGATTTGCTCTCTCTAAAACTTAGTTTTCTCATCTGTAGCATGAACAATTATTTCTGCTTTACCTAATTCATAGGGCTGTAGTGATGAAGGTGATCTGTAAGTCTTAAAGTGCTATACAGATGTATTAATATTATCATTAATTGTATTTTTCATAATCCAAGCAAGTTAGATTTCTTGCTGTTCCTTGATCATATCTGCTTACTCTGTTCACAAGAGCAATGATATAGAGATGGAAAGGACCCAAAAATCCATCTATTCCAATCCTTCCATTTTACACTGCACCACATTGCTTTCCTTTCGAAACGCAGTGTGTTGTAGTGGAAAGACCACAGACTGGGAGCTAGTCACTGCAGGGCATAATCCCCACTCTGCCGCTTACTCTGCCTTGTTCCTTTGGACAAGTCACACATTTGCTCTGCCATCTGCAAAATGGAAAGCTTGGACTACATAACCTCTAAAGTCCCTTCTAGTTATAATACTCTATAGCTGTCCCTTCCACATCACAACTTTCCCCATCAGGGTTTTGATATATTGTGGGTCAGCATGAGAAATAAAGCAGCAATTTGGAGTTTTGTGGAAGCTGCAGATACCACTCAAAGCACAGCAAATCACAATTAAACGTTTAGAAAGTCAGAAATGCTTCAGATAGATGTATATTACCGTAAGCATTCTATAAAAGAAAAAGAAAAAATCAAAACCTCTGATACAAAGGGAGGGACAAAAAATTTTACATGGATTTTCCAGATCTCAGGAATGCTACACCTCCAACCCTCACTGTGTGGAAAGGATAACTATAATTCCATGGAACCCCTTCCTATCTCTACCTGCTGAAAGTCTAACGTTTCTTTAAAGTTTAGCTCAAACACCACCAACTGAACTGAGTCTTCCTTAATTCTTCTGGCTAGAAATAATATCCCCTTCTTCTGAAATCTCAAAGACTTTTACATTTTTCTTATCACATTCCACTTTGAATCATATCAATTTGGCCCTCACAGTACTGTCATAATACATTCCTTGATTATTTCTTACTTACTTTGGTAGACTTTTCAATTCTAAGTCTAGTATTTTATACATAGTAAACATTGAATTAATATTTGTTTTGAATACATGAATGGATGATTGATTCAGTGAGTGGCATATATATGTATATACATATATATATATATATACCTGCACATAAATGTATATACATACATACACAAATTTCTCTATGTACTTAATATATATGGCAAGGAAAAGAAAACATCAGAGATGACTGATTTCAAGTCTTAGCAACCAAGAGAATGTCAGCTAAGCATATCAAGTAAGTTGAAGATTATAAACATACAGTTTATTTCAACACATGTGAAAGGACTGAGATGGACTGCAATAATTCTTGTGATAATCATTCAGTCAGCCCTCATTGTTACACTCTGTTAATGTGTAGAGCTGCCTGATATTCTCCATATGGTCTGACATAACATGAATTCCTCTTCATGATGATGAGATAAAATCTGAACTGTCAACACTCAGGAAATGTTATGTCCAAGCTCCACCCAAAGCTTCCCAAAAGACTCAATGGTATCCCCCAGGTGGTACATTAAGCATAAAACACTGCTGACTCACAGCTGCAGGATTAGAGAAGAAATCTACAAAGAAAGGGAAGACCAGCAGCACCTAGAGGACAGCCAGCTCCATTGGAAAGCTACAAAGAACTGACTTGCAGTACCTCCTAGGCACACTGATATCCCTCTGAGTGGGAAACTCAACTCAACTCAACAGCTATCACTGACATTTGAATGACTCAAATATGCCATTCTGAACACTGACAGGAAGAAGAAAAAATGGCAAAACATTAGTGACCACTGACACCTCCAGGTAACCTGTCTTCTGTCCCTTCTGAGCACTTTGACCATAGAACAAGGGTGCTATATTAGTACTCAATGAATTATCATATTCCAGGATTGATTAAGTACCCTCTAAATTGTCTGTCAAAAGTGAAAATGTGCTAGAATTTAGTTTGACTAATATTCAGTGCCTATTATATGAAAAGGGGTCTTTCCAGGCACTGGGAGGGGGAGAAATTATGATCCCCTCTATCATGGAATTTACAGGCCAATAGAAGGATCACACACACACATACACACACACACACATACACACACACACACAAATAATTATGATATAAAATTCACACTAAGGGCACCAGAGAAGGACAAAAGAAAGCTCAATGCAAAGTCCAAAAGGGAAGCTGGTTTCTAAGGGGAAATGGGGGAGGAAAGGGGAGGAAGCTAAGGTTGCCTGTTCATGGAACAGGTAACATTTGAATTGTTATCAGGATTTTATGAGAAGAGTTAAAATTCACAATTAGAGCAAAGCTATTCTGGGCACTGGGGAAAAGGTAAGGGAATACATCAAAGCAGTCAAAGGGGATGTAATAACTCAGTTGTCATTATCAGTCAGGGGACTATGGAGACAGAGTGGCCAAACCAAACACTGGTCACCCACTTCGTTCTGGAGGGGTTGGCAAACACATCAGAACACCCCATATTTTTCTTCTTCCTCTTCTTCCTCATCTACACCATCACTATGGTGGGGAACTTTTTCATCCTGCTGACAGTGGGCTTGGACCCTCACCTCCACTCTCCCATGTACCACTTTCTGGGCCATCTGTCCTTCCTGGATGCTTGCCTGTCCACAGTGACTGTGCCCAAGGTCCTGGCAGGGCTCTTAACTGCAGAAGGAAAGGTGATATCCTTTGGGGGCTGTGCCATACAGCTCTATTCCTTCCACTTCCTGGCCAGTACTGAATGTTTCCTCTATACTGTCATGGCCTATGACCGATATTTGGCCATCAGTCAGCCATTGCGATACCCAGTTGTCATGAGTCAGAAGGTGTGTGTGGGGTTGGCAGGGGCTACTTGGGCCACTGGTGCCATACACTCTACTATTCACACCTCCCTCACCTTCCACCTGCCCTATTGTGGGCCTTCCCACATTGCCTACTTCTTCTGTGACATCCCCCCTGTCCTGAAGCTGGCTTGTACAGAGACTGCCCTTAATGAGTTGGTTATGCTGGCTAACATTGGCATTGTTGCTGCAAGCTGCCTCTTACTCATCATCATCTCCTATGTTTTCATTGTGGCATCTGTGCTGAGGATTCGTACTGCAGATGGCCGCCATCGTGCCTTTTCTACCTGCACAGCACACCTTACAGTGGTATTCCTCTACTATATGCCCCCCATATGTATCTATATTCAGCCACACTCCAATGGGGCAGGGATAAGAGCCCCAGCTGTCTTTTACACCATTGTCACTCCTATGCTCAACCCCTTCATTTACACCTTGAGGAATAAGGAAGTGAAACGGGCTCTGAGAAGACTTCTGTGCCATGGGTCTAGAGAGTCACCTGCTGTTAGTCCACCCCCATGATGTTTACTATAACCCATGTCCATGACCCTTCCAATATAGCAACTGACCAGTGATATGGTGCAATGGAGATGGCATCAAGATGGGGGTGAGCAGATCTGCTCCAAGTCCAGCTGTGACCTAAGGAAAGTCACTATGCCTCTATGTTCATTTCTATTACTTGTGAAATGTAGTTTTTGGAATAGATTTTCTCCAATGTCTCTCTCTCCATTTATTCTATGCTTCTGTAGAGCAGGGGAGGGGAACCTGTGCACTTGAGGCCACAAATATAGAGAGCTGAGTGATAATGTTGCACGTTTGCAGATAGAACTGTCTTTGGCATCAGAATAATTCATAAGGAGAAAGCAAGAACAGAAAATTTGTGGGAAGTAGAAGAGTTATGCCAGGGTAGAGTTTGGGAAAGAGTTAGAAAAGACAAAGGCAGATGTCTCTGTACTTATTTCAGATCTCAGTAGATCAAAATAATTGAAAGTTCTCTGAAGGGGAAGAGGGGATTGGTAAAAGATGCCCCCTCCCAAAATGTGCACACACAAATGACTATATACATAGGAGAAAGAGCTATCTATAGGACTGGCTTAACTAGAATTGAAAATAGCTCCTTATTCCCCACCGTCCACTGTTTAAATTTTCCTCTTGCTATGGGTTTGTCTCCCTATTTCTCATTTTCTTATTGAACTTTATAGTTTACAAAATACTTTTTCCAAATCAACACAGGTGCTATTGCACTTTATTGACAGGAAGACCATGATTTGTTACTCTTTCCTCTCATTTGCTTTTCTTTTCTTTACACTTAGATACACAATCTTTCTACCCAATAAGTATCTCTTACCCTTAGGCACCATAGCATCTGCTCTCTCCATATTTATTCCATAAATGCTATATCCAGATATGCTCGCTGTGTCCCCTCTTTTCCTTTCTGGGCTTTTTGCTGTGTGCACACTTCATAAAGGTTAACTGATGACTTTAACATTCATTTTTTCACTTAAGCAAATATTTCCTTGTATTATAATTTAAATATTTAATATGTGTTTGCCTTATCTCCTTAACTAGGTCATAAATTCATTGATGTCAGCAACTGTTTCTCTTGTGTACCTTGCAGCAGGTGTCACAGAATGGATTAACTACAATGCTCAGTAGGTGTGCACTGGAACCAGCTTCAACCAGTTTGTGAGAGTAGATTGTTAAATTTTCAGTGTGAACGTTCACACTTCTGAAATTAGCAGGATACTACAAATCAGGCAGACTTTTTTTTATTTCTTAAGAAAGTACTGGCAAGAAAATGTTAATAATCCAAATTAAACTTAGAAGTGTGTCAAGTGTATAATTTTTTTTCCAGAAAGCTAGTCATTTGCCAGCACACTTTTAGTGCTCAGAAAATAATTATTGGCTGAATGCATGAATAAATAAATTCCTGTAATTTGGGACACATAGGCTAAACCCATAAGCCTACCTTTCTCCTGTGAGAAGTCAGATGTGTTTTAAACTCAGAAAGATAATGATAGCCTTGACACCACTTTTCTTCCTCAAGTTCTTCTATATATTCTAAGTATTTGGAAGTTTGTTTAGCATTTCCTGGGATGATGGATGGGATGATTAAGGCTAAGGAAGGGATGAAGAAAAGAGAAACATCAGAAAATCAAGGTAAGAGAATTTATGTTAGGGCAAAGATCTATAAATAAGTCAATACTTTTCTCCCTAGTCATAATTATGACAAGAAAAGTACACAGACCAGCATATCCTTGTGTAAAGTACCTGTCAGAGAACCAAAGGCAACATTTATTGGACATACTAGTTAGGGAATCTATCATAACTAGTTTCTTTATAGATAAGCCTTATTTCTATGGGCCTTTCACAGGATAGGAAAGTAATTATTGTATAGAAAACAATGAAAATTTACTCATATTAGTGGTATCATGTCTAAGAATATTTTCTGTAAGAACATTTGCAATCAAACGGTGAATATGTTAAAATAAATAGGTTCGTTACTAAAGCACTTAAAATGCTCAGTTCTGGACACTCCATTTTGGGAAAAATATTAACCAGCTGGCGTCCATCAAGAGGAGACAGACAAAGGTATTGAGAGAACTCTAAATAATATGATATGACAATGAATTTTAAAAATTAGAGATGTTTAACTTAGAGAAGACACTAGAGAAGGGCGGTGGGAGGGTGGGTGATATGATGGTTGTCTTCAGATCCTATCAGGGAGGAAGGGAACTGGTCTTCTTAGCCTCAGAAGGCAAAACTAAGAACAATATGTGGAAATTTGTGTGTAAACAAAATAAGAGAAAAACTCCCCAATTACTAGAGCTGTCTAGAACTGGAATGGATTAGTGGGTAATGAGTTCCCCACCACTGAAGATTTTTAGTGATGCTAAAAAGAGAATTCCTGCATCAGGGCAAGGTTTGAGGAGGTTATCACCAAAGACTCCTTTAACTCTAAGATTAAATAATTCTACATATTGTCTAAACATACAAGACTGTGTTCTCCTCTCTCTGTCAGCAGTGTTACTCAATGTACTTGAAAATAATAAAACTATATTTCTTTAACATTTTCTTATTATTTAGACCCTTCATTGATATTACAATAATTCTTCCTTTGCTTCTTCCCCCTCCCCATTCAAATAACTTTTAACATAAGGGTTGACTGTCTCTTGCATCCTTGAAGACAATTTTTAAAAAGAGTAAAAGGCAGAGAATTCATACTACAAGGAAGGAGCAATTGTGGAAAGGTTATGGAGGCACATTGTAGGTGTGAGGGAGGACAAAAAACAGTAACAAAGAGGAATGGAGCTAAAGTGACATAACTAACTTGTTGTGTGACTTTGGGCATGTTATTTAACCCCTATCATCCACTGTCATCTCATTTATGTAATTGGCAGAGAGAACTCACAAGATAATTTTTAAGTCTCCCTAATAAAACATTGGAAAAGGAAAGGGAAAGAGAAGAAAAGAGAAAGAGACATAAGTAAGGGAAAGGATCAAAAGGAAGGAAATATTAGAATTGAGGGAAATTACAAAAGGCTTCCTATAGAAGACAGAATTTTAGGTGGGACTTGAAGGAAGCCAGGAGGTGGAAAAGGACAAAAATTGTAGACATGGAAAATAGCCAGTGAAAGTGCTCAGAGTCCAGAGTTTCTGGCTTGAGGAACATTGACAGGTTGTAGTGAAAATACAAAAAGCCTTAGCCTTAGCCAGTGGTGAAAGATAAGGTAGGTGGGGAATAAGCTTTTAGATAGTACCTACTATGTGCCAAGCACTAGGCTAAGTACTTTAAATATTCTCTTTTGATCCTCACAAAAGCTCTGCAATGTAGGTGCTATTATCCCCATTTATACAGTAAAGGAAACTGGGGCAGAGACCAGTTGCGTGATTTCTCTGAGGTCACATTTGAACTCAGATTTCCCAATTTAGCACTTAACTGCCTCTAGGCAGAGAATGTGGAACTTGACACCACAAAAGAAAGGATTTTTAGGCAGGAAAGGAACAAGTTTGTTCCTAGAAAAAGAAAACGGGAGGGGTTTCAAATGTAGCCAGATTTATAATAAGTAGAAACAAATCCTTCTAGTCTTCAAGATCCTGAGGTGGATTCTTGAACACATTATTGAATCTTCCTCACTTGAAAGTACAGTATTAAAAGAAAAAGAGGTACCTCAAGGGAATCCTATAAGCCTAAATTTTCTCTCACCAACCTTAGGTCTCAGAGCAAAATCAGGTTTATCAGATGAAATTCCAGAGGCGCTGAGTGGTGGTAGTAAATGGTGGGAGTGACATCCTACACTTGCCTTATTCTTAATCACCTCTTTCTTATCCCCAACTTGGGGCATTGGACCTATCTTTATAAGCACAAAATACGGTCAGTTAAAATTTATGACGATGCAAACTTTTTGTTAAAGGAACGTGGCTCAGCATCATGTGACCCATGAGCATTCAGGACATAGAATTATTTGTATATGCTAAATTTACTTCTACCTCACCCCAAGTTCTTCTACCCTTACCCTCACTTCTCACTTTACATTTGACTCTAAGGAAATCCAGGTACATTTCTTTCTTGGTGCTTCCAATATACTATTATATCCCCTTCTTTGGCTTATCACAATCACTTAGCTGGTACACTAACTTATTGTAGTTGGAAAGAAGATCGAGTTTGACAGTAGGGGAAGAGGTTTATTGAGTTGTAGGTTTTTTTCTTTCTCAACCCCAAGGTTTTCCTCTGTTTGGAATTCTAGGTTCTCCCTCTGGCTTACTTTTTATTTTTTCAAAGTAATTAGCAAGAGGGAAAATAATAAAATTCTCCTCATTATATAATAAAATAGCAAGAGGGAAGATAATAAAATTCTCCTCATTAACTATGGTATTTTCAAGTGTATTTTAAAGAATGCAATTAAATATTGAAGACTTGTAAG
Organism: Notamacropus eugenii; assembly: GCF_028372415.1. NCBI lineage: Eukaryota > Metazoa > Chordata > Mammalia > Diprotodontia > Macropodidae > Notamacropus > Notamacropus eugenii. The sequence goes on from NC_092876.1 coordinate 273,287,741, forward strand.
TTGAAGGCAAAGATTAATAAGTTCCCTTGGGGATCCAAAGTTATTCCAAAGCACTGAGCTTGAATCTCCCTGGGGCTTGACATTAAACTATGGAGTGTTTCTATATGTAGTACTGCCCTGTTCCTCCCTCTCTCAATTACTGAGTAAGTTCAGGCTACAAAAAGAAACTTTAGTCTCATAGGATCATAGATCAAGAATTTGAAGGGATGTCAGAGGTCATCTATTACAAACTTTTCATTTTACAGTTGAGGAAACCAGGACCCAGGGAGGTTTAAGTCAATTAAATTGGCTTGACCAAGATCAGAAATGTACCAAGTCATACAAGTTGGGATTTGAACCTAGATCCTCTGACTTCCAAACCAGTGCTTTTTCTTCTATAGAATACTTCCTTCTTCTATTCTACGTTATCCTTCAAGATTACCAAGGACATACTGCCTTACTCTTGCTCAGCAAGTGATCTAGGTGTCTACAATTCTATGAACCACTTTTCATTAAACCTAATTCCCTTTAACAGCTACGTGGACCCACTTCTTATCATTCTGGATCCAAATGGTAAAAATTGTATCCATATCACAAAGGGAACAGAAGGGAAGTATGGATGAGTAACACCACTGACATTCATGGCTAATACAATTACAGTTGTGCCTTATTTGATCAAGCTTGATAAGAATGAAAATCTAGATTTACACAAATATTAAGTAATTTCCTTTACTTAGCAATTTTTTTTATTATAAGACTCCTTTTAAGAATTGAATCCCCTAGCTCCTTGACTTGACTTTTAAAATGTATGAAGTTAATCTTTATTTGCCAAAAAAGAAATTGATCTGCATAACTTTTCATGTCTACATTCATTTTATAAACCTAGATCATCTAATTGTAAAATTAACAATGAATCAACTTTCATAGAATCCTAATTTTTAGGGTTGGACAAGACTTTTTTGACAATGTTCAGCAAATATATCTGAAGCACCTACTTTGTCCAAAGATCATCAGTTCTACCCCACTTATTTCACTGATTAAGCAACAGACTTGTGAAGAGTTACAGTGACTAACCCAAAAGCTCTTGGGTAGTGTTAGGTCTTTGACTAGAATTGGAGTCTCCTGACTCTTAATCCAGGTTCTTTCTGTTATAGCAGAAAGCATGCTACTTCAGAAGATGTCTTTAACTTGATGGAAATTTAAGCTGAGAGAGAATGAGTGACTTACTCAAAGTTATGTGCTTACATTGTCTCTAACAGTAAGACAACCTTGCACATAAATTCCTTAGAAACAACATTTTGTAAAATGGTGGAATAAATTTTATAGAGGAGAGCCCTGGTATAGGAAGAACAATTAGACAGCAATTTCAAAAGTCTAAGAGTGATTTGTTGAAAGCCCAAGTTAGGGTGGTGGTTCTGTGAGTTTGAAAAAGAAGGCAGATTTGCGAATTATATATGTAGACCTATAAATGTAGAAATTTTGATTAAATATGTGGGGTGAGGGATACTGAGAGTCAAAGATGAGTTCTAAGTGGTGAAAATATAGTGGTGTACTGTGGAAAAACAAGGGAGTTTGAAAGAGTGGTAGGTATGCGAGAAAAAGCAATTGCAAATGTCTAAGAGGGAGTTGTTGAAGGCCCAAGTTAGGATGGTGGTTCTATGAGTTTGAAAAAGGAGGCAGATTTGAGAATTAATATAAATGCAGAAATCTTGACTGGATATGTGCAGTGAGGGATATTTAGAGTCGAAGATGACTTCTAAGTGGCTAAAACATGATGATGTACTATGGAAAAATAGGGGAGTTTGAAAGAGTGGTGCAAGTGTGAGAAAAGCTATGCTCTGTTTTGGATTTATTGAGTTTGAGGTGCCTATTGGACATCCAGTTCTATGTACCAAATAGAAATTTGCTGTTGATGGATTAAATTTCAAGAGAAAGAATGGGGTTGAATACATAGATCTGATAATCATCAGCACAGAGAAAAATAGACAAATAAAAAAAATAAGTGCTTACAAAATGCTAAGCACTAAGCTGGGCCCTAAAAATATAAGTAGAAAATTGAAACAGTCTTCTTTTTGAGGAAATCACATTCTCATTAGTGGAGATAATACATATAGGAGAGTTCATCTGAAAAGCTGAGATTAGTTTTCAAGGTTAAGATAGACCAACGGTAGGTCAGATTGCAATCCCCATGTATATGGAGGGCATCATGTCAAGGGATAGTGGTCCACGGGTCACAGAAACTGATGAGGTCATTTTAAAATCATTGATAAAATACCACCATATAAATGATGCTAAACTAGGATGTTTATGGGTGCTAACTATTCCAAACATCTTAGATGGCAAAATACTTTCTTTATAGGAACTTGATATGAACAGTCAAGGACATTGAAGATTAGGTAGATGATACCTAAATCGGAGATAGACAAAGCATAGAAGAAAAATATAAACAAGTATGTCTAGTGAGTATTGATATAAAGATTTTTTTTGCCTGAATGTGTTATTTTCCAATTGCATGTAAAGACAATTTTTAACATTTGTTTTTAAAATTTTGAGTTCCAACTACTCTCCCTTCCTCCCTCCCCACCCAACCTAAATGATAAGGCAAGCAATTCAATATAGGTTAAACATGTGTAGTTATCCAAACACTTCTATAACAGTCTTATGGTGAAAGACTAAATATATTTCTCACCGTCCTATTTTTCCTCCCATTTATTCTATTCTCTCTTTTGATCCTATCCCTCTCCTCAAAAGTGTTTACTTCTAATTACCCCCTTCTCCCATTTTCCCTCCTTTCTATCACCCCACCACCCCCACTTATCCCCTTTTCCCTTATTTTCCTATAGTGTAAAATAGATTTTTCATACCAAATTGAGGTTGCATATTATTCTCTCCTTAAGCCAGATATGATGAGAGTGAAGTTGACTCCATTTCTCTCACCTCCCCACTCTTCCCCTCCATTGAAAAAGATTTTTCTTGTCTCTTTTATGTGATATCATTTGCCACATTCTATTTCTCCCTTTCTCCTCCTAATGTATACCTGTCTCACCCCTTAATTTTATTTTATTAGATATTATCCCCACCTATTCAATTCATCCCATGCCCTCTGTCTATCTGTACATAATCCCTTCAACTACCCTAATACCAACAAAAATCTTGAGTTACAAATATGATCTTTCAAGGTAGAAATATAAACAGTTCAACTTCGATAAATCCCTTATGATATCTCTTTCCTGTTTACCTTTTCATGCTTCTCCTGATTCTTGTGTTTGAAAGTCAAATTTTCTACTCAGCTCTGGTCCTTTCAAGAAGAATGTTTGAAAGCCCTCTATTTCACTGAATGACTATTTTTTTTCCCCTGAAGTCTTATTCTCTGTTTTCCTGGGTAGGTTATTCATGGTTTTAATCCTAGCTCATTTGACCTCTGGAATATCATACTCCAAGCCCTGAAATCCCTTACTGTAGAAGCTGCTAGATCTTGTTTTATCCTGATTATATTTCTTTTTATTTATTTATTTATTTATTTAACTTTTAACATTCATTTTCACAAAATTTTGGTTTCCAAATTTTCTCCCCATTTCTCCCCTCCCCCCACCCCAAAACACTGAGCATTCTGATTGCCCCTATCACCAATCTGCCCTCTCTTCTATCATCTCTCCCTTCTCTTTTTCCCATTTTCTCTTTTGTCCTGTAAGGCCAGATAACTTTCTGTACTCCATTACCTGTATTTTTTATTTCGTAGTAGCAAGAACAGTACTTGACAGTTGTTCCTATAACTTTGAGTTCCAACTTCTCTTCATCCCTCCCTCCCCACCCATTCTCTTTAGGAAGGCAAGCAATTCAATATAGGCCATATCTGCGTAGTTTTGCAAATGACTTCCATAATAGTCATGTTGTGTAAGACTAACTATATTTCCCTCCATCCTATCCTGCCCCCCATTGCTTCTATTCTCTCTTTGGATCCTGTCCCTCCCCAAGAGTGTTGACTTCAGATTTCTCCCTCCTCCCATTGCCCTCCCTTCTATCATCACTCCCACCCTGCTTATCCCCTTCCCCCCAACTTTCCTGTATTGTAAGATAGGCTTTCATACCAAAATGAGTGTGTATTTTGTTCCTTCCTTGAGTCAAGTGTGATGAAAGTAAACTTCATGTTTTTCTCTCACCTCTCCTCTTTTTCCCTCCACTAAAAAGTCTTTTGCCTGCTTCTTTTATGAGAGATAATTTGCCCCATTCCATTTCTCCCTTTCTCCTCCCAATATATTTCTCTCTCACTGCTTCATTTAATTTTTTTAAGATATGATCCCATCCTATTCCATTCACCCTGTGCTCTCTGTCTCTGTGTGTGCATGCGTGCATGCGTGTGTGTGTGTGTGTGTGTGTGTGTGTGTGTGTGTGTGTAATCCCACCCAGTACCCAGATACTGAATAGTTTCAAGAGTTACAAATATTGTCTTCCCATGTAGGAATGTAAACAGTTCAACTTTATTAAAGTCCCTTATGACTTCTCTTTGCTGTTCACCTTTTCATGATTCTTTTCATTCTTGTGTTTGAAAGTCAAATTTTCTTTTCAGCTCTGGTCTTTTCATCAAGAATGCTTGAAAGTCCTCTATTTCCTTGAAAGACCATTTTTTTCCCTTGAAGTATTATACTCAGTTTTTCTGGGTAGGTGATTCTTGGTTTTAGTCCTAGTTCCTTTGACTTCTGAAATATCATATTACACAACCTTTGATCCTTTAATGTAGAAGCTGCTAGATCTTGTGTTATCCTGATTGTATTTCCACAATACTTGAATTGTTTCTTTCTAGCTGCTTGCAATATTTTCTCCTTGACCAGGGAACTCTGGAATTTAGCCACAATGTTCCTAGGAGTTTCTCTTCTTGGATCTCTTTCAGGAGGTGATCGGTGGATTCCTTGGATACTTATTTTACCCTCTGGCTCTACACTATCATGGCAGTTTTCGATTATGATTTCTTGAAAGATGATGTCTAGGCTCTTTTTTTGACCATGGCTTTAAGGTAGTCTCATAATTCTTAAATTGTCTCTCCGGATCCTATTTTCCTGGTCAGTTGTTTTTCCAATGAAATATTTCACATTGTCTTCAATTTTTTCATTCTTTTGGTTTTGTTTTATAATTTCTTGGTTTCTCATAAAGTCATTAGCTTTCATGTGTTCCATTCTAATCTTGAAGGAATTATTTTCTTCAGTGAGCTTTTGGACCTCCTTTTCCATCTGGCCAATTCTGGTTTTTAGGGTGTTCTTCTCCTCATTGGATTTTTGGATCTCTTTTGCCATTTGGGTTAGTCAATTTTTCAAAGTGTTATTTTCTTCAGCATTTTTCGGGTCTCCTTTAGCAAGCAGTTGACTCATTTTTCATGATTTTCTTGCATCACTCTCATTTCTCTTCTCAATTTTTGCTCTACTTCTCTTGATATTCAAAATCCTTTTTGGGAGCTATCATGGCCTGAGACCAATTCATATTTTTCTTGGAGGCTTTGGATGGAGAAGTTTTGACTTTGTTATCTTCTGTTTGTATACTTTGGTCTTCCTTGTCACCAAAGTAGGATTCTATAATCTGATTCTTTTTCCAATTTTTGCTCATTTTCCCAGCTATTTACTTGACTTTTGAGCTCTTTGTCAAGGTAGTTCTCTGCTTCCACTGGGGATCAGGGGTGTACTGTCAATCACTTGATCTCCCAAAATCTGCGGGCCTAGAACTCCAGAAACAGTGGCTACCACTCCTGCTGCTGCTGCCACAGGCTCTTCCTCAGCATACTCCTCCACCCCCTCCCATGCCCTGGGGCTGGGTTCTGACCATTCTACTCCCACAGATTTTTTTTCCACTGACCTTCCAATTTGTCCTTGGCATTTTGGGGTTGTGAAGTCTGTAAACCACCACAAGTGCCCAAGATTCAGTCTTCCCAAGGCCTGATCAGAACCTCTCTGTACCAGTGTTGCCCATGATAGACACTTCTCGGTGACCTTCCAGGATGTCTTGGACTGGAGATTGGCTTCACTCTGTCATTCTGTAGTCACAGCTGCAAAATTTGATTAGAGTCATTCTTTACAGTTATTTGGCTGAGTTTTTGGGGAGAGCACTAGCAAGGCCATGCTGTTACTCCACCATCTTGCCTCCACCCCAGAAAAATCTGATATAAATATTTTAAGTAAAATGTTTAACAAGTAGGCTAAAATAACATACTAGAAAGATTATGCACTATGAATAGGTTGGAATTTTACCACAAATACAGGATTGGTCCAACATAATAAATATTATAAGTAAAATTAATAGTGGCAATAATATAAGTAATTTTAAAAACCATAAGATTAAATCAGTAGATGCTGAAAAAGCCTGCAACAAAATCCAAGAGTTATAAAATAATAGAAAGCATAGAAATGTGTCTTTCCTTAACATAGTAGTATTTTTCTAAAAATGAAAAACAATATTTGTATTTAATTTTAAGAACAGTAAAGTGATTTCATGTATATTAGCACATTTGATCTTTGAAATAATCCTGTAAGGAAGACACTATTATTATTCCCATTTTATAGATAAGGAAAATGAGGTTGAGAAAAGTTAAGTGATTTTCTGTGTCACACAACTTGTAGGTGACTCAGTAATTGGAAAAAAAAGACACAGATTTTCTAATAGGAACAAACATTTCATAATAATGTAGAGTGCCTATTGGTAAGATCAGGAATAAAACATGAATGCCAAATACTAATATTTAACATAGTCTTATAAATGCTACCTATAACAAAAGAAAGAGAAATTGAGGGAATAAACATAGACAAAGAGCAAAGTATAGCACTTTGCAGATGATACAATAATTTGTTTAGAAAATCCTAAAAAGTCATTTGAAAAATTAGTTAAAACAATGAATTTGGCAAATTTGCAAGATTAAAATCAATCCACATAGAATATACACATGTATATAAAACCAACAAATCCCACGAAGAACTAAAAAGAGAAATTCCATTCAAAATAGCTATAGAAAATAGAAAATATTTGAGATCTTCTCTACAAAGACTGAAACTGTATGAATCCAACTATAAACACTCTGTATAAATATAGACCTAAGTAGAGAAATAGTAATTGCTAACAAGTAGAGCAGAGACATAAAAAAAATGACAATAGTAAATAAAGTTACTTTTTATTGCTGTATAATAACAGACTACTGAAAAATTATTGTGTGAATCTAGAAAAATAATAGCAAAATTCATATAGAGGAATAAAAGTTCATGAGTCCCAAGGGTAATAGTTTCAAAATTGAGGAAAAAAACGGTTACATGAGTATCAGACCTCAAACTATAGTACAAAGTAATAGTTAGTTTTAAAAAAACCCACAACAACAACTTTAGTACTGGTGAAAAAAATAATGAGGTCAGGTGCCCAACATACAGAAGCAAAAAAACAAAAAGCAAAAAGAGTAGCACAATATTTTAGAGATTCAAGGAACCCAGTCACTGGGATAAGGACTCACTACTTGAGGAAAAAAAGAAGCAAAGAAAAAAAGAACTGAGAAAACTGGGGTAGGGGATAGAAAAAAATTCTCAAAAACCGGAAGGAAGTTTGGCAGCACCTGGGTATACTATAAAACAACATCTCATACTACATATCAAGATAAACTTTAAATTGACTCATGACTTGGACACCAAAGTTGACATCATAAGCAAACTGAAGGAGCAAGGAAAACATTACCCTTCAGATTTATGGATAGGTGAAGAGTTCATGACCAAAGAGGTAATAGAGAAGAACATCTAAAATAAAACACATAATTTTGATTATGTGAAATTGAAAAACATTTGCCTTAACAAATCTAATGCAGCTAAAATTGAAAAGAAAACATGTAATTGGGGGGAATTGTTACAATGAGTTTTTTTATAAAGTTCTCTTAACCAAGATAAGTTTTTGATTCAAATTAACAAGACAAGTCATTCCCCAGTACAAGGATATTGAGCAGACAATTTTATAGGGAGATGCCCAAACTATCAGTAACTATATGAAAATGTTCCAAACCAATAATAACTAAAGAAATACAAATTAAAACAGCTCTGAGGTTCCACTTCAAAATCATTAGATTGGCAAAGAAGACAAAAGAATAAAATGTCAATTTGGGGAGGAGTTAAGGAAAAACAGACTAATTTGTTATTGATAGGTCTATTAATTGGTTCATACATTCTGGAAAGCAATTTGGAACTATTCTCCCTAAATGATTAATTATGCATACCCTTTGATCCAGCTCTTCCACTCCTAGGCCTATACACCACAATGAGATCAAACAAAGAAGAATGGGATCCATACATATGTACAAAAATATGTATAGCTCTTTTTGTAGTAACCATAACATGGAAATTAAGCAACTCTCTACCTATTAGGAAATGGTTCAATAAATTGTGGTATATTAATGTGCCAGAATACTATTGTACCACAATAAATGATGGAAGAGTTTAATACAGAACCAAACTGTCACTTGATTTATTGAAGTGACCAGAACAAGGAGATCAATTTCCACAATGATAACAAAATTATAGGAAAAACTTTTCTGAACACTTTAGAACTCAGATTAATGCACTGATAAACTGTGAATCTAGAGGAAGATGAGCTAGACCTACCAATCACCTCCTTCCAGAGAATGATGCTTTAAATCCAGAATGAGGACTGTATATTTGGACATAGCCAATGTGGGAATTTGTTTTTACTGGACTGTGCATATTTGTTGATTAGATTTGTATTTTTTAACTGTTCTATTGGGAGAGGCAGTAGGGGGGAGAGAGACAATCATCTTTTTAAAGGAAATAGGTACAAAGGAAAGTAAAATTATTAAACCCTGAACTTCTTTCTCATAAACCATCGTCAGTACTGAATAATAGTTCTAGTTATCATCATCCTAACCATCATCGTTATCATCATCATTACCATCATCATGATCCCTCACATTTGTTTGTACCTCTAGTAATATCTAAACACTTTAATGCATTGTCTCATTGATTCTCATAATGACTCTGAGTTAAATAGGATAGGTGATCTTATTCCCACTTTATAGATAAAATCAATAGCTTTTCAAGAAGTTAATCAACTTTCCCCAATTCACACAACTATCTCTTTTCTTAACACCTGGAAACTATTAAATTTAAATACAATTAGGTGTTTCTATTAAAATATTTTAGGCATAAAAGGGAGAGAACTGTAAGAGTTCCAAATCCTGAAGGGATTAAGATAGGAAAAGTTTTCAGGAATCCACTAATGAGTTTGGGGAAAACTTGTGAAGGAACTAGACTATTAGTTCAAATGATGGACAGAAGATGCCCAATGCCCACTCCCCCAAATCACATTCACACTTAGGAGTTAGGCCTTCACAGCATAGCTACTACTTTTCCCCTCAAGTGTGTAAGGATAACTTTGAGAGGCTTCTCTCAGATGTTTACTAATTAGTTCATTCCTTCAATGTCATTTGATGAATTACCATCTCTCCAATATGTGGGATACAAGAAAGTTCTGTTTTCCACATTCCTAGGTGATAAGGGTTGTGACCTAGCATGGACAGGTTAGAGGTCAGAAACTAATGCACAGACCGAAAGAGCTGTGTGAGGAAGGGCCTATCAGAGAGGAGAACATGGAGTCACATGGCTAGGGGATGGTATCATGGGAGATCCAAAGTTAGGAAAACAATATAAGAAGTCCTATTTTTCGGCATGTGTTGTAGTCTTCCTGTAACCTTACTGGGGAGGCTACCCATCCATTCAGGGGGAATGGACATAATGATTAATAAAAACTTTACTGATTTCACAATAGACATTGTTCTTTGTTTAAGGTGAGCAAATTTCTCACAGTCGGGGCCTTGTTAGATGAGCTCACTTCTAATAATTCTTGAAGGCTCATCCAGGATCTTTAGCATTGGAAAGGTTAGGATGGAATCTTGCTTGTCGGAGATGGAAGAGCTCCCAGTGGTCCAGACACCCACAAGCCTGGTTCCCCTCTTCTGACTGCTGACTTCTCCAGGACTGTTTGGAATTGTTGTGAACACACGTAAAACAATGGATGGAGGCAGCGTAAGTCAGGGACCTGAGCAAGGGCAGGAAAATTGGTGGCTAAGTACTGCCTTGTCTGCCTCGGGATCTTAGGCATGATCAGTCCTTCAGGAACCTTCAGAGTATAAGTCCTAAAATGGGAAGTGAGCACTCTTAAGATAATGGTGCCAGGGAGGGGATGAATAATCCTCTGGGTATTCCTTCAGAAGCCCATTTGAAGGAATGCTGGCTGTATTCCCTCCCCTGTCAGATCTGGAGAGAGAGAAAAGAGAAAGAGGGGGGAGGGAGAATCTAGATTCTGGGAAGGATCTTTTTGAAACTGGCTTGGAATCAATCAGAGAAAATTGAGATGAATAGTTGAATTTTGACCGTTCTAATCTAAAATTAGTTTATTTCCTAAAAAGTGAGGAACTGTATTGCTCTATCTGTTCTGTGTTTGTCTATGTATTTGTGAAGTGTTTTGTTAAATTGTAAATGCAGCCATGCAGCCAGCCAGAGTAGCAAGGGCTGTAGCTGGACTTTCCCTTGGAATTCTGCTGTCTCTTAATCTTCTCCTCTTCTTCCCTCCCTGATTACAGCAGCCTCAGAGGAGTGAGTGGGCTGGAGAGAGAGAGAGAGAGAGAGAGAGAGAGAGAGAGAGAGAGAGAGAGAGAGAGAGAGAGAAAGACATTTTACTGTTTGGCTTGATCTGTTGCATGAATCGTGTTAGTAGAGGGTTTGAAAACTTTGAAAGTTGTTTAAAAAATCTTTCTGCTTTCTAAACTCTGAACAGGTTTGTGAAGATGGAAAAAAAAGATTTTTGCTCTTTGCAGAGTATTTAACTTTAAGAAATGTGCCTGTATTGATAAGTTAAATTGTTAGGCTCTTAACCTCTAATCTTCTTTTTAAGGAACAAAGAAGCTGGAAGAAATGGTGAGTATTTAGTTCATTTGAAGGGGAGGATATGGGTAGGATGGTGGAGTATCCAGGTGCTCAGACTATGTGCTCCCTCACCCCCCCATCCCACTTAAGAAAATGTTTAGTCTGATTGGAAACCAATAGACAATGTTATGGAAGGTTGTTGGATTTAAAAGTTTTAAAAATTGTTTACTGTGATTTGTAATTATGACAATTAGTTATTAAGCTCCCAAGCTTCATGCTTGGAAGTCACGCTTTGTCAATATTAAATTATTTAGACCTTTTCATCTGGGCAAGGAGGTTCTTTAATTAATCTGATTCAAAACTTTTTTTTGAATCTGAGAAGGTCTTTCCTCCTCAGGGTAGTGGCAGACCTCACCTAAAGGAGAATCTCTATCATGAAGAAAATTAGCAGAGTAAAAGACTGGCAGTCTGAAGTGAAGTTGAGTTTTGATTTAATGAGATCTCAAAGCTGAAATCTGTACTTTATGTTTAAATTAAGTAAACATATCTGATACCAGACTATGTGTATAAAATTGCAAGTTCACTTTAGAATTTCAGTGATTTCTTTTAGAAGCATTAACTCTGTGCTCAGACCATGTGGACGAGGGGAAGGTTACCCCCCCATATGATTTAAAGGCTGGAATGAGACTGAGAGAACTGGTCTGGTGGACATGGAGGGGAGGGGAGCTGTAAGATGGCATTTCAGCTTTAAGGAAGTAGAGTAAAAAGAGATTATGGGAAGATATAAATAAAGCTTTCTTTGAAGTAGCAAGAGTATTTGAAAAAAAGAGGAGGGCTAAAATGTTTATCGTTAGTGATTTCAAATCCAGATTTGATATGATTTCAAGTCAAAATCTATTCTGAAGGAATATGAAGCAGTCTCTGAGAACACTCTTCCTATCAGGATTAAGCAGAAAAGATACTGTTATTTAGCATTTATTATTGTAAAGTGCTTAACACAAGGATGGATGTAAGGATAGATATATGTTAGATGCAACATTAATCTAATGTAATTGTTACACAATTTTTAAATTTGGACTTTGTTATATATAGATTGGGGTTTTAAAAAGATGTGATAGAAATTTGATCATTTGAAACTTATATTTGGTTATAAATAAGCAGTGAAAATGCTGATTGCTTACAATAAAATGGTACATTTAAGCTAGAAAGGGATTCCAGTGCAGCTAGCTATTGTTAAGATGTGGAGTAACTGGATAATCTGAGGAATAGGACTGAGATTTTGAAAGAAAGGCTGTGATTGAAAATATGAAAGACAGATCAGAAGGTTTGAATAGTTCTGGATGGGCCAGTTTCAGATGGTTTTAGTAAGTAGTGAGGGTGTAAGGAAGCATTTTAAGAAGACAGAAAAATCATGTAACGTGATTTAATATAGTTAATTCCTCAATTAAACTTGAGGTGGATATCTGATAAGGGTGCTAGAATGTGCCCATGTGGTGGTAAAGAAATGAATTATTGTGCTAGGTGATGTGGAAATGCATTCAGCTGAATGGATTATGGCTTATTTTAAGTTTTAAGTAAACTTAAATAAGTTTAAATTTTTAGGTAATCCATCTAAATGTTGCTATATTAACAACTGCATTGTTAAATTAATGATAAATTGGTTAAAAAAACTGTTATGAATTCTGTATAAGAGATTCTGTGTTGTAGAATTCCTATTGAGAGGGGTGGAGCCAAGATGGCGGAGTAGAAAGACGCACATACACATAGCTCCGAACCCACAACCCATAGAACATCTGTAAAAAGGAACTCACGGCGAATTCTGGAGCAGTAGAGTCCACAGAACAGTGGAGCAGAGGAGATTTCTGTTCCAGAGGGACCTGCAAACTTCTCGCAAAAGGTACTTCGCGTCGCGGATTGGGCTCCGGGACTGGGAGCCAAGTACAGCTCTGCCGTGCCCACGGTACTGAGAGGAGCAGATCCAAGCGGGCTTCAGGGATGGGATCTCCAGTGGCCGCGCAGGTCCCTCCACCCACAGGTGACGGGGGTCGGTGAGAGGGTCTCTTTGGCGGGTCGAGAGGGGAGTGGGGTGCCCCCATAACTCAGGCCCCCTCGGGAGGCAGCAGCTGAGGCAGCGGCAGACCGGGGCTCCCCAAGCAGGCAGGAGTCTGGATCCATTGTTGAAGGTCTGTGCATAAACTCCCTGAGGGAACTGAGCCTGAGAGGCAGCCCTGCCCTCACCTGAGCATCTGAATTAATCTCACACTGAATAGCAGCCCTGCCCCTGCCGAAGCCCTGAGGCTGGGGAGCAGCATTTGAATCTCAGACCCCAAGCGCTGGCTGGCAGGATCAGGAGGCGAGGTGGGTGAGAGGAGAAGATTCAGAGGTCAAGTCACTGGCTGGGAAAATGCCCAGAAAAGGGCAAAAGAAATAAGACTATAGAAGGTTACTTTCTTGGTGAACAGGCATTTCCTCCCTTCCTTTCTGATGAGGAAGAGCAATGCTTACCATCAGGGAAAGACACAGAAGTCAAGGCTTCTGTATCCCAGCCCACTCAATGGGCTCAGGCCATGGAAGAGCTCAAAAAGAATTTTGAAAATCAAGTTAGAGAGGTGGAGGAAAAGCTGGGAAGAGAAATGAGAGACATGAAGTCAAAGCATGAACAGCAGGTCAGCACCCTGCTAAAGGAGACCCAAAAAAATGCTGAAGAAAATAACACCTTGAAAAATAGGCTAACTCAACTGGCAAAAGAGGTTCAAAAAGACAATGAGGAGAAGAATGCTTTCAAAAGCAGAATTAGCCAAATGGAAAAGGAGATTCAAAAGCTCACTGAAGAAAATAGTTCTTTCAAAATTAGAATGGAACAGATGGAGGCTAATGACTTTATGAGAAACCAAGAAATCATAAAACAAAACCAAAAGAATGAAAAAATGGAAGATAACATGAACTATCTCATTGGAAAAACAACTGACCTGGAAAATAGATCCAGGAGAGACAATTTAAAAATTATGGGACTACCTGAAAGCCATGATCAAAAAAAGAGCCTAGACATCCTCTTTCATGAAATTATCAAGGAAAACTGCCCTGAGATTCTAGAACCAGAGGGCAAAATAAATATTCAAGGAATCCACAGAACACTGCCTGAAAGAGATCCAAAAAGAGAAACTCCTAGGAACATTGTGGCCAAATTCCAGAGTTCCCAGGTCAAGGAGAAAATATTGCAAGCAGCTAGAAAGAAACAATTCAAGTATTGTGGAAATACAATCAGGATAACACAAGGTCTAGCAGCTTCTACATTAAGGGATTGAAGGGCATGGAATAGGATATTCCAGAAGTCAAAGGAACTAGGACTAAAACCAAGTATCACCTACCCAGAAAAACTGAGTATAATACTTCAGGGGAAAAAGTGGTCTTTCAATGAAATCAAGGACTTTCAAGCATTCTTGAAAAGACCAGAGCTGAAAAGAAAATTTGACTTTCAAACACAAGAATGAAGAGAAGCATGAAAAGGTGAACAGCAAAGAGAAGTCATAAGGGACTTACTAAAGTTGAACTGTTTACATTCCTACATGGAAAGACAATATTTGTAACTCTTGAAACTTTTCAGTATCTGAGTACTGGGTGGGATTACGCACACACACATGCACACATGCACACACACACAGAGACAGTGCACAGAGTGAATTGAAGAGGATGGGATCATATCTTTAAAAAATGAAATCAAGCAGTGAGAGAGAAATATATTGGGAGGAGAAAGGGAGAAATTGAATGGGGCAAATTATCTCTCATAAAAGAGGCAAGCAAAAAACTTATTAGTGGAGGGATAAAGAGGGGAGGTGAGAGAAAAACATGAAGTTTACTCTCATCACATTCCACTAAAGGAAAGAATAAAATGCACATTCATTTTGGTATGAAAACCTATCTTACAATATAGGAAAGTGGGGGATAAGGGGATAAACAGGGTGGGGGGGATGTTGGAAGGGAGGGCATGGGGAGGAGGGAGCAATTTGAGGTCAACACTCATGGGGAGGGACAGGATCAAAAGAGAGAACAGAAGTAATGGGGGACAGGATAGGATGGAGGGAAATATAGTTAGTCTTATACAACACAACTATTATGGAAGTCATTTGCAAAACTACACAGATTTGGCCTATATTGAATTGCTTGCCTTCCAAAGGGAAGGGGTGGGGAGGGAGGGAGATAAAGAAATTGGAACTCAAAGTGTTAGGAACAAATGTCGAGTAATGTTCTTGCCACTAGGAAATAAGAAATACAGGTAAAGGGGTATAGAACGTTATCTGGCCCTACAGGAGAAAAGAGAAGACGGAGACAAGGGCAGAGAGGGATGATAGAAGAGAGAGCAGATTGGTCATAGGGGCAATTAGAATGCTTGGTGTTTGCTGGAGGGAAGGGGATAAAAGGGGAGAAAATTTGGAACCCAAAATTTTGTTAAAATGAATGTCAAATAAATTTCAAAAATATATATAGAATTCCTATTGAGAAAATGAGAATACTTGAAAAAAAGAATACATATATTTTTATATATGGGTGTGATTTTCAAGTCTGTTCCATCTAAGGATGTATTGAGTATGTAAAAAGTTTATTTCTGCTGTTAATAAGGAAGTTTTAACTAAAATTGTTTTTACTATGAATCGAGCACTGACAAAATATGTTTGTAAAAGGAAGCTTATGGCCAAATGTGAAAAGGCCTTGGTTTGGGATTTCGTAATTTTTGCCAATTAGGTTCATGAGGGTTTTGTGATAAATTATAAACTGTTCTTAGAAAAGGAAGATATTTGTTGTATGAAGAAATGTTTTGTAGAATCTTTTGTATGGTTTTTGAAAGACTTACCTACCAAATTTATATTTATAAGCTAATTTGTTATAATAATTTAAGGTTTTATGGGGGGTTGGAAGATAAGGGACAAGATAAAGGAGATCAGGAATTTTATGGCTCCTGGAAGCTCTGTGATAATTTTAAGACAAAAAGCCTCCTGGCCCCATTCCCCTTTCCTTTTGAAGTACAGTCATTACAGAATGACTTCTTAAAATCTAATCCAAACTGGAAATGCTCAAAAAAGACATGTTAACTCTTTCTATAGTTGAAGGAGAGGAGTGGCGCCAGTGTCACCCAGGGGCTGAAGAGTCTACAATTATCACCCAAGTAGTATGGACCCTCATTTTGTTAAAGTTGTAATCTCTATGTAAAGCATAAACTGTTTGTATATGGAGTTCTTAAACAAGGAATTTGTGTTGGTAATAAATAATCTCTAGTGATTGGGTTTTTGGACAAATGTAAGATTAAGATGTAAGTCCTGGTAAAAATTTTGATTCGTGAAACTTGTCGTTTCATAAAAGCCTCTGGGATCATTACTTGTTGTGGCCTACTACTCAGAGAGGAATGTGACAGGAAGAAGGCCTCAGGAGACAATCCTGTCCTTAGCCTGGAATGGGATCCTTCTGGCTCAGTTTCCCCATTGTGTTCTTTGAAAAGGAATGTTTTCCCACTTGACTATTTCTGAGTCTAGTTATAAGGTGGAGATGATATCTAATTAGATCCTTGCTTTTCATCTACATGGCATGTTTCTATAATCAAAGCAAATACTTTAAGATGTAAGGGCAGTGCAAGTAGTGAAATCTTGCTGTTTTCAATTAATTGGGTAAATGGGTACTCTGGTATGGTCTTGTGAAAGATAAAATCCCTGGAAACATTCTTTCTGAATGTAATAGGAATGATTAGGTAAAGAAAAGGAAATTAAAGTAAAAATGGGATGCTGTATCATTGTTCCACAGAACAAGACTGATATTTAAGGTTAACTATAATGGTATGGAATTGTTGAGGACACAAAGACAGCAACTTGCTGGGTCCTGCTCAAATGAATTCAACCCAAGTCTTCTTTCAACCAAAGATGGTCAAAGTTGATTGAGATTTCTCAATATTGTGTGGACTTTTAGGGAATCTGAGCATTTGTAATGCTAAAAACAAGATGTATCTTACCTACAGAGAGACTCTGGGGAAGGAGTTTGGGTATCCCTAGGCAATCTGGGGGTTCCAGGAATGGTCTTGATGGGAGTGGCCAGTAACCTGGAGAATTGGTTTGATAGGGCACAGTGATAGGGCCAAGTTTATGGCCCTCTAGAGAGCCAGTTCAGGTGGTATAAGGTGAGGTTTTCCAGGGCCCATTTAGACAAATGGGACTAAAACTCTTTGGGGGTAATGGACAAAGGTTCCAACTTGGGAAAAGATTTTTACATATTACAAAGACCAATTGGGTAAAAACAATTGACTGAATTAATTACTGAGACTAAATTAAAGACATGTTTAGTTTGGGGAAAAAATTTCAGCCTAACTTTCTTAAAGGCAGGTAACCTCTGGTAATAATTGGTGTTGATGGGAAAGTTAAATGTCTTTGTTTTGATTTGAATTCATTTCATGAACATAAGTTGAAGTTAGTGTTTGAACTTATCATATGGGTAGCTCATTCTTTTAGGCTGAGCATGGTTAAAAAGGGACAGAGTAGTTTGGGAAATACATGTAAATCTATTAGAGCAATATCTTATGGTTTTAATGGCAAATTTGATTTTATGATTGTTATTTAATCAGGAACTAAGAAAAGTATAGAAAGGCATGTAAGCTACTTAAGACTTGCTTCAAAAGATGTTCCTTAGCCAATGTGAAATTATAGTCATATCTGAAACTGATTATTGGAGCTTGCTATTTTAAGATTTTATGGGACTATTAACTTACTGTCCTTCTGAGTCTAACTCCAGGTATGGATAGCAAGAGAGATGAGCTGAGCTGCTGATCCATGATGCCAGTAAACCTGTGAGATGCTGGTATGAACTGCAAAAAGGTGATCTCATGGGAAGTTTGGGAGAGCAGCTGTTCAGCCTGCATTGAGGTAGGATTCTCCTGACTCAATTTCTCCACTGACACCTGGCAGACTTTAAACTTGGCTAAATGCCAGTTGGCAATCTATTCCTGCCTGGAATGTCCCTATTTTTAGTGGCAATTTCTTATAATCAAAAGTTTTGTAAGCATCACACTAGATCATTAAGTAATAGATTGTTGGTAGGGGAACACTTGAGGTTAAGTCTAAAACTAAGTCATTAGGTTTAGGATTTCAGACTTAATAGCAGTAAGTTAGGGTCCTTTAATTCTGAGTAATAATATGGAGATAATCAGGTCAAGGACTTGTGAGATTAGCATATATAGTCATTTTTATTTTTGTCTCAGTTAATGTTAAAAGAAAAAATGGTTCATGGTCTATATTGTAAATGCTTTAAAAGAAGCATCACATGATGAGAAGTTGGAATTGTTTTATGATGTGATATTTATTGTGTTAAAAATGATTATTTATTGTATTTATGTAAGTACTGAAGCCTGTTATTGACTCCTTAGAGAAATCTTATCCTCCTGAAGTGGGAAATTAACAGTGAATTAATGTAAAATGTAAAACCTGCATTTCTAATGTAAATTTCTTAAGGATGACAATTGGCCAAAGTTCCAATTCTGATTTTGTAAGAATGAAAAGTGTATAAATCTTAGGAATGGTCATCTAAACTGGGATTAAAGTCAGTTTTGTAGGAGAGTGGCCATTTGGATTTCTACAAGAAGATAAAGGAAAGAAGATGCTGAGATGCTATGCTGAAGACGACTTGAACAAGCATCCAGACCAGAAAACTGCATCAGATAATGTTCCTCCCAAACCTGCTGTATGAGGTGGAACCTCTGAATGGACAATTCATTGATCTACCTTTGTATTTTGAATCTCTGTATTTGCACTTATGAAAGAGGAATGCCCCCTTGTAATTTGTCAATGCGTCTGTCAACTTTTCTCTTTACTCATATTCATATAAAGGGGGATAGATGAAGGGAAGAATTTATATGGCAAAAAATATGAGGAGGTATCGATTGGATTTATAGGTGGAAACAGAAATTTTAATAAAGAAAAAAGGGGGGAGATTTTGCAGGAGGCAAGAAAGTTCTGTTTTCCATATTTCTAGATGATGAGGGTTGTGACCTAACATGGACAGATTAGAGGTCAGAAACTAATATGCAGGTCCAAGGAGCTGTGGGAGGAAGGGCCTATCAGAGAGGAGAACTTGGAGTCACATGGGCAGGGGATGGTATCATGGGACATCCAAAGTTAGAAACACAGTATAAGAAGCCCCATCATTCTGCACATGTTGTAGTCTTCCTGTAATCTTATTGGGGAGGATACCCGTCCATTCAGGGGGATTGGATGTAAAGAGTAATAAAAGATTTCCTGATTTCACAACAGGGATTGTTCTTGTTTAATATGAGCATGTATCTCGCAATTGGGGGCTTGTTAGATGGGCTCACTTCTACCAAATATCAACTAGCTAGTTAACATCAATTAGCCTCAGAAAGGTATTTATTTAAATGATATAGAAAAACCCTGAAGCACTCTTTCCTCTGGTCACTGGGCACAGAGGATTCAAATTTAAGTAGTGACTATCAAATGTTCCCCCCACCAAGTTCAATTAAGGGTGGAGAAAAATAAAATTGGGACTGAACGAGTAAAGAGAATGAATCAGTTGTGATATAGAAACAGGAATATTTGGTAACTGACTAAATATATGGAATGAGAGAGAATGAAGAGTTAGAGTATTTGAGTGATGAGATCACAAGCCAAAATACAAAGTTTTAAGGATTGAGTGAGAGAAAGGAAATGAAGGCAATGTGAAAGGAAGTGGGTTCTTTTTTGTTTTGTTTTGTTTTCTCTAGGAGTTTGTCAAAGGAATAATAGATGCAAAATTATAGCTTGAAGGAATAGAAGAACCCAGTAAAGATTCCTTAAGGATGGAGTATACTTGAGTACATTTGAAGACAGTTTATATTGAACAAGTAGATAGGAGAGGTTGAAGATTATTAACAGGAATGATTCAATATGCTGGAGAAGATTAGAGGATGAGAAGATGAGAGGAGGTGGGATAAAGTGCATATGGAGAAAAGTTGGATCCCTGAAGAAGGAATTCTCTTTATTGTAGATTTCAGAAAACATGGAGAATAAGGGAAGATGCAAAGGGGTTTTAAGATGAAAAGAAGAGGAAAGTAATAGAAAACTATATCAGTTTCTTAGTAGAGAAAGGTGATGTCCTCAACCGAGAGAATGAGAACAGGGAAGGTATGAGAGGACTAAGAGAAGAGTAGGCTTGGAATAATTTTGGAGAAGACTGACATGAGGAATCAAATAAAGAGGAATAAAATGGTCATCTCCAGTATTTATACCTTTGCACTGACCATCCTGTATCCCTGAAATAATCTTTATCCTCATCTCCACCTCATAGAGTATCATATCCTTCAAGATACAGCTCAAGCACCACTTTCTGCATGAAACTGTTCCCCTACAATTGCTGTGCCCTCCCCCACCTACTACATTGTGCCTTTGTCTTTATTCTATAAATATTTCATATATATGCAGATATGCTTGTGCATATTTACATACAGAATGAAGATTCTCAAGAGCAAAGATTATTTATTTTTTGTATATTTTTATATCTATCATATTGCAGCATACCTAGAAGATGTCAGGGTCTTGATAATTATTTTTTGTATTCCATTTGTACCAATTTGTAGCTGGAAGCTTCACCACAGCACCAGGACACAGAGCCTGCTGAGTTTAGACAGTTCTTTATGTGGACTCATAACCAACTTTTAAGGACCTATATCAACCACTAAAAAATATAAAATTAGGAAAAATAGAATCTGTTACACATTCTAAGATCATTCATTACCTCATCTCCCAATTCAAAATCTGATTTCGCATTGAATTCTTACCACAACATCCAAAGACAAGGGCATCTCTCATTCAACACGGTTTGGCTTTTTCACACACACACACACACACACACACACACACACACACACACACACACCCTTCTCTGAATGAAGGTAATTAAAGAGGTGAGATTGACAGGCAGAACTCCCCACAAGAAGCAATAATTAAATACTCCAATGGGCCTATAGTCTTAGAGTAACCATTCTTTTCAGTGATAAACAACACAACCCACAATACCTTCCCCATTCTGTTTGGCCCTTTTCTGTGTCCTATTCTAAGTACGAAGGGGCCATTAACTATTCTATGGGTCTGCTTCATCTTCTCTTGACATCACAAGAATATCAATGGACCATGAGAGCTGTCCATCAACTATCCTTCTTTATTGCCATATGACTAATCCATCTCCTTTTTCTGGCATATATTTTAATGGCATCCTGTTTACCACTTATCCTATGTAAGTAATTTTTTAATGTTTTCCACTTGCTCATGCCAATCATATTCAGTTATCTTTAGCTTCTTTTTTTACTTCCTTTCTTTAGAGATGATATTCTGTGATTCAAAATCATACAGCATCACTAGAAGGACATTTTTTTAAAGAGCCTTTGTTTGAAAGAATCTTTGTTCATAAAAGAATTTTATAATTTCCCCCAAAACAATTCAACCAATTCACCTACTCTTGCTCAATTTTGGGCCCACCTCATTGTTCAACAGTCAAAATATTTGTCATGTATATATGCATGTACCTGTGTCCCTGTCATATACAATACAACATGTATATACATATCTATACAGGTATATAAATATAAAGAAATACACACATGTGTATATCTACATGCTTATATATATATGTGTATATATATATATATATATATATATATATATATATATATATATATATATATATATATATATATATATATATATATATATATATATACACAAGAGAAAAAATGTACAAGAGTTGGAGAAGAGTTCGATACTTTTAATTGAGCATATGAAAAGTGTGGGAAGTTAACACTGTAAATGTTCAAGGACCAGCTCAAACAGTAAAAATTTTAAGTATATGTATTAAGAAAGTTCGGATTCGCTCCTGTAAATGACGCTCTCGGACTCAATCAAAACGAAAGTAAAAAGCTTTAATTACACAAGGCACGGTACAGACAGTTTAGGACAGCAGAAGAAGCAGAGGGCAAATATAATGATTATTAATACAAGGGCTATAATTACAATAGATAGATAGAGGAAGAGAATACATCACCAATTCAAGGGAACCTCCAATAACTCAATCGGCTGGGAGCCCCGTCGCAGCCAGAACAACTTGAATTGTGTAAAGATGGTCCCACGCGAAGCGTCCTCCCACGGGTGAGGCTCATCGGCTGGGAGCCCCATTGCAGCCGGAACAAATTGTGTAAAGATGGTCCCGCGCGAAGCGTCCTCCCACGGGTGAGGCTCATCGGGACTTGGTGGTCCGAGCTTTTTATAGGGTTCGCGAAAAAAGAAGGCTCTCAGCCAGGGCAGTTACATACAGAGTTTTAGCCCACTTCCCTAGCATATGCAGCTTGTATGTCTGGGTCTAATTCTGGCTTTTTAATTGCTGACATGTTCAAAAACCTTGAAGCTCAGCACATTTTATCACTGTCAAGTGCTTATGCTCAAGGAAGGGGCCACCTTCCCTTGAACATAAGCAGTTTCAGGAGTGGCGAGTTCCTGTTTTTATTGCCAAGAACGTACAAGGTTTAAAGAATGGTCAGGTCCTGAGACTAAACGTTCAATAGCTCAGGCCTATTAAATTTGAATGATATTACAATTTTAATAAGAAAATCTAATTTCTTATTCAGTATATAATGGAATAAGGGGTTGCAAGAGACTCTCCCACAAGCCCAACAAAAGATTCAGGATTTTCCTATCCTTACCAATAAGAAAGAGGTCCAAAAGTTTAAAAGATTATTTGGATATTGGAGACATCGCATTCCACATTCGGGACAGATTTTGAAACTCATATAAAGTTACTAGGAAGAAATATGAATTTGAGAACTTGAGTAGAGTAAAGCTTTTGAAAAATCCAAGGCTGCTATACTGTTGGCCCTAGATTTATGGCTTATGCAAAGTGGTCTGGGGGAATTATACGTGACTATACTGGATGAATATGCAAACTGGAGTTTATGGCAAAAACAACAAAGTTGAAATGCATCCTTAGGATTTTGGTCTAGGAAACTCCCTTCATCTGGAGTTCAACATAACTCTTTTGAAAAGCAATTGTTAGCTACACATTGGGTTTTGGTAGAGCCTGAAGAATGGACTCTGGGCTATGAAGTAATATTAAGGCCTGGAATTCCAATTATGACCTGGGTAATGAGTACCCAACTTTCCACAGAATTGGACATGCAAAAGAAGCTGTCACAATTAAATGGAAATGATACATTCAAAACACATCTAAAACAGACAAAAGTGGAGTTTCTGTTTAAATGAATCTATAGCAAACATGAATACTGAGGAAAATGATACATCCCTTGAAACAAAGCAACAGTTGGTACAGTCCTTGCTAAAAATGGAAAGACAGATATGATGGATTAACTGAAGAACAAAAGAGTCATGCATCATTTACTGATGGGACAGCAAAATATTTGGTCCATAAAAGACATTGGAAAGCAATAACCATAATCCATGTAACATGCAGACTTTGAAAAGTATGGGGACAGGTGGAAGTAATCAATATGCTGAACTTATGGCAGTACATCAAGTGATTAAGACAGAACAAGGAACACAGTGCCATATATTTACTGATTCATGGGGAGTAGCCAGTGGGTTAGCTATATGGATGCCCATGTGGAAAAATCAAAATTGGGAAATTCATAGCAAACAAGTCTGGGGCAAAGAATTACGGGAAGATATATGAGACATGTTTTTGGTTACTAATTTGTCCGTTTTTCATGTAGATGCTCATGTGGCCCTCATACCATACCAGAATGTAAGCACAATGCATATACTGATCAACTAGCAAAGATGGCTACTCAGCGTATTATCCCAACACTGAAACCAACTGATGATCTGGTACTAGCATCTAATGGTCATTTAGAGGTTCAGACCACACACTAGTGGGCACAAGATAGAAGTATTAGTATCTCTCATTCATTGTTAAAACAGGTAGCCGAGGAGTTTTATATACGTCGACTAGAAAAGGAATCAACTGTTCCTTGCATAGTAACAGGAGAGATAGCAAGGAGAAAGTCCTAGACTCCTACCTCAAGATAAAGGATGCAAATTTATACGTACTTGTGTTGGCAGTTATTCAGGTGTACTAGTGGTCTGTCCCTACAAGTATGTAATGCAGAAAGATACCAGTAAAACTCTAAATATCATAAGTATGTATTATAGAACCCAGTGCAGATTCAAACCGACACATTTCAAAGGTAATGACATGAAGAGATATTAAATGTTAATTAGGATGGATATATCATATTTCATATTATCCACAAGCGTCTGAGTTAATTGAAAGAATGAATGCATTATTGAAAGAAAAGTTAAGGAAGTTAAGTTCTAATAATTCTTATTGACATTGGAAAAATAATTTGTTCACTGATTAGTGTAGTTTGAATAATAGGCTACTGGGAAAAAGCACACTTCTAGCCAGAATGATAACCCCAAATCTGCAAATTAGAAAACAGATCCCAAATATTGAGTATTGAAATGTGAGCCAAGATGTTCCAGTACCATATTCAGGAACAACGGGTTCAACAGGATATGATTTACATTGTTTAGAGAACTTTTGGTTGGATAGAAAAGATATAAGAAAAATCTCCACTGGAATGTGGATGAGAATCCCGAAAAATCCTTTTGGATGGATATTATCTAAATCAAGATTAGCAGCTCAATGATCCAACCATCCTGGAGAGCAATTTGGAGCTATGCCCAAAGAGCCACAAAAATGTGCATACCCTTTGCAATGTTGCTTCGAGGACTGTATCCCTAAGAGATCATAAAAATGGAAAAGGGACCCACACGTACAAAAATATTTATAGCAGCACTCTTTGTGGCGGCCAAATACTGGAAATCAAGGGGATGCCTATCAATTGGGGAATGGCTGAATAAATTATGGTATATGAATGTAATGGAATACTATTGCACCATAAGAAATGATGAATAGAAAGACTTCAGAAAGACCTGGAAAGACTTATATGAACTGATGCTGAGTGAAAGGAGCAGAACCAGGAGAACTTTGTACACAGCAATAACCACAGTGTACCAGAACTTTTTCTGGTAGACTTAGAACTTCATTGCAATGCAAGGACTTAAAAAATTCCCAATAGTCTTTTAAGGCAAAATGCCTTCCACATCCAGAGAAAGAACTTAGAATTCAATAACAGATTGTAGCAGATCATTTTCATTTTGTATTATGTTTTGGTTTGTTATATGATTTCTCCCATTCATTTTAATTCTTCTATACAACATGACTATGGTGAAAATTAGTTAATAGGAATGTATATATAGAACCTATATAAAATTATATGCCCTCTTGGGGAGGGAGGGGGGAAGTGGAGGAAAGGGAGGGGGAGGAAGGAAAAGAAAAAAATCTAGGTTATATAGTAGTGATTGTGGAACACTAAAAATAAATAAATAATCAATAATGCCATTACTAAAAAAAAAAATTAGCAGCTCAAGGAATACTATATTGGTTGGAGTAATAGATTCTAATCATCAAAGACAAATTGCTGTGGTATTCCAAAATTTAGGCAAAGAACCTACACAGTTTTGTAAAATTGTTAGAACAGTTCAAGCAATTATTATTCCTTGTAAAACTATACCCCTTGTGTAAACAGACTCTCCTTCTGAAGCAACTATCAAAGGAACTGAAAGGTTTAGTTCTATTGATAGAATATAATTGGGAGCTAAATTATGGGTAAAATGGAAGCCAAATGATGTTCCAAAGGCTGAGGAGATTATAGCACACAGAAAAGATAATACCATAACTGTTGTTTATTTAGGAGAAAATGATTACTAATTTGTGCCCTTAACTCATGTATTTTACCATAAATAAGGTTGCAATAGTAGGCTCATAGACTCCAGAAGCACAGCTAATGCTATATTTACCCTTACTTTTACTCCTTATTCTTTTTGACTTTTGTCTGTTCAATCTGTTTGCTAAATTTGTCTTCTGTAGTGCCCTCCACTGCTTAAGCTAGATGTCACCCTCTGTCCAAGTCTGCAATACATCACCCCTGGACTTGGCACCAACCAAGCACTGGATACCAGGCTAAAGAACTGACCCCTCAAATGGGATCTATCAAGGCAAGGACAGCACTACACCCAATCTCAGCAGGAAGTAGTTATAGAAGAAGAGACCTCCATCCCTTACTCCAAGGGATTTTGGGTTCCATTTATTTGAGGGGGAAGTGATGGGGTGCTTTCATTCAAGCTCCCACCCTAAGATATTGTTTTATATATTTATTTGGTGTTATCCCTGTTATATTGTTGTGAAGTAATGATACCAGTTATCCCTAAACTCCCATTGACCTATTGATGGCCATGAAAGATTTTGGGCAGAATGTAATGGTAAGGGAATTTGAAGTTCTTCCCTGCCCCTTAATAGGCCCATGTGACCTGCTTTGAGCTTTAGCCCAAAGACCATAGCCTGAATCACAAGAAGCTGATGGTGGAAGAAGCTTGCCAAAAGAGCAGAGCACAAAGGGTGCAGCAAGAAGAGAGAGAGAGGCAGAGCTGGGAGAGAGCAAGCAGAGCAGAGCAGCTAGCATAAGTAAGAGAGGGAGTAACTTTGTCTAAGGAAGCTTGTTTGTGGAGAGACCTCATGGAGGGAAAGCTTGGGAATGGCCATGCTTCCTGAATTGATAACATGTATAGATTTCTTTGTTTCTATGATGAATTTGACTTTCTGCTGTTTGAATAGATGTCTTGGTTTTCAGGAAGAGAGTTTATATTTTGCAAATTTACCCTGGAAATATGTATGAATATCCGTAGCGTCTGCTATGAGTATCACACTGGTTTTACAGCAATATACTCCAAAGAAGGGATGATGAAGACAGAGTACAATGGGAATGTTATCTTCCCATTCCTGGAAGCCATGCCTCTCTTACAGTAATCTAAGATTGCATTAGCTTTTTTAGGTTTTATATCACAGCATAGAATCATCTGGAGCTTACCATCTAATTAAATAGCCACATCTTTTTCAGAATTGCAGCATATTCATACCTCCCTCAGCTGATACTTCAAAGTGCGAATATTTTTGCACTTAACTACAAAATTTCATATTTATCCCTATTGAATTTTATCTAATATTCATACCAGTACTCTAGCCTATCAAAATCCTTTTGTGTTCTGATTGTCAGTCACTCTGTTAATTATTCCTCCATCTTTGTGACATCTTCAATTTCTATGAACATACTATCCAAATCATTGATTAAAATTGTTAAATAGCTTTAGTGTAGACCCAAACCCAAAACTCATTGGGGTGGGGGACCAATACTGGTCTTTATAACATGTCTCATAAATATTTCCCTTTTCTCCTCTGATATTATACTACACTGGTTCAGGCCCCTATACCTCACATCTGGACTATTGCAATATCCTGATGGTTGATCTCCATGCCACAAGTCTCTCACCACTACATTTCATCCTCCACTAAGCTGCTGAAATGATCTTCCTAAAGTGCAGTTCTAACCTGATTATCCATCTTTAAATAAACTCCAGTAATTCCATATTATATTGGAACCTCTGGGTTCCAATATAAAATCTTTCATTTGATGTTCAAAGCCCTTCATGACCTGACACCCATTTCCAGACTTCTTATACCTTAAACCTCTAAATCCACATATTCTGTAATTCAGTTACAACAATCTCCTTGCTATTCTTCAAACAATATATTTCATCTCCTGATTTCCACTTTTCATCCCCCAAGTTGGAATAATCTCTCTCTTGTCCTCTCTGTCCCCTGGCTTCTTTGACTTCCTTCAAGCCCCAACTGCAATCCTTCCTTCTCCAAGAAGCTTTTGTTATCTTCCCTGTGCTGATTACCTCTAATGTGTATGGTTTGCTTACATGTACTTGTTTACAGGTTGCTTCCTCCATTAAAGCATAAGCTCGTTGGAAACAGAAATGATCTTTTGTTATTTTTTCTATATCCCCAAGGTCTGGAACATAGTAGATACATAGTAAATGGTTATTGCCAGACTATAATCACTAAGTGACCTCAGTTCATCAAGGGCAGCAAGATGTTCTCTTACTGTCAACTTATTTATCCTGAGCATCATTTCCACATTAGTCATTTTTGTTCTTTCATGCCCAGTGCTATCATTTTCCTTTGCAGAGAAAACTGAAACAAAATAAGCTTCAAGGCACATTATCTTCATCCCATAGATTCCAAGCAAATTTCCAATCCTTTCCTTTATAAAATGTAAGTTGTTTAGAGGGTTCCCTGTGTATTCACACATATCTGCAGACAAATCCCATGGTCCCTCCTCATTGGAAATTTTTACCTTTGTGTCTTCATAATTTCATTCTTGAACATCTCTCATCTCTCCTTGGCTAAACTTCTTCTCCCCTAAAGCATTTAATTACACAAATCATGTTTATGTTTTTTCTGAATTCTTTGAAATCTATTTCCCCAAAAATGTACATTCCAAAGGAGAATGTGTGTTAGACCCTACCTAGATTTTGTCTCCTCTATCATAAACTCTAGTAATGAGTAGTCGCTTTCAGCCAGGATACCAATCATTCCCATCATAGTATTTAGGTTCTCCCTGTTAATAAGAATTAGATCTACAAAACAATTTCCCCTTGTTGTTTCCTCTCTTTTTTGAAGGATTAAATTATCGTTAAGGAAGTCAAGAATTTATTAACCACTCTGGTTTAGGTAGAGAGAAAGCACAAGCAAATATCTGTATAATTAAAATTTTCCACACAATTAATAGCTAGCATTTGTATACCAGTTTGAATTTCCCAAAGCAGTTTCATCTTCACAACAATTTGTGAGGTAG
Organism: Notamacropus eugenii; assembly: GCF_028372415.1. NCBI lineage: Eukaryota > Metazoa > Chordata > Mammalia > Diprotodontia > Macropodidae > Notamacropus > Notamacropus eugenii. The sequence goes on from NC_092876.1 coordinate 273,316,397, forward strand.
GTACTATTTTGCCCATTTTACAGAAAAGGAAATTGAGTTAAGGTACTTGCTCAGTGTCACAAAACTCATAAGTATCTGAAGCAAGATTCAGTCTTATATTCTGTCTACTAAGCCACCTAGCTACCTGTATTATGTCTCTGTGTTGGATTTGTAATCTGTTTCCCAAATTCTTTATCTCTTTGTTCAGATATTCTGTATAACATTTTAGTGACAAAATCACTTCATCCAAATACTCCCCACTATTGTTCATGAATTTTATCACATGCATATATATCTTCTTTTTGTTTGACTTTATTAGTATTTTTTAGTTTTTATATTATCATAGTTGTCTTAAGTATCCCTCATCTTTCCCCTTCCAGACAGCCATCCAATGTGACAAATAGTATTTTTAGAGGAAAAGAAAATCATTGCAACTGATTTATAGGTTGAAAAAGTCTAAAAAATATGCAACATATAAGATCTGTGGACCTCCTATTTCCATGAGGGAGTTGGTTGGTGATATCTTTCCATAGCTCTTTCTTTGAGTATTATTTCATCCTTAAAATTTTGTTACATTGACTTTTGATTTTTTTAGTCTGTATATCCCATTAAAACATTGCATATATGTAATGATGTGAAATTGACCACAAATTCAGATTAAAAACAGTAAGATATCTCATAATTGTATAGTATCGATTCATTTTATATTGAAAATCACCATCTATTAATGTGATATTCTATTTCAACCAGATTCAAAATCCAATATAGAGGGGTGGAGCCAAGATGGTGGAGTAGAAAGGTAGATCTGCTCTAGTTCTCCCCTAGTAGCCCATAAAATACCTGTAAAAAATTACTCTAAATAATTCTAGAGCAGCAGAAGTCACAAAACGACAGAGTGAAAGAGATTTCCAGCCTAAAATAGACTGGAAGGCCAACAAGAAAGCTATTAATTTTTTCACTTAGTATATTTGCTTAGCCCCTGGGATTTTCTAATTAAAACATCATCTCATCAGCTAACAGTGATAGTTTCATCTCCTCTTTACCTATCTTTATTACTTAATTTTTGCTCGTTTCATTGCTGTTGCTAGCATTTCCAGAACTATATTCAGTAAAAGATTCTTGTTTCACTTTCATTACATATGATGCTTGCTTTTCATTTAAGATGGATGCTTTTTATGTTAGTAAAAAAAAAAAAGTTCCTCTATATATATACTTTGTGTGGATATTAGCAAAAGGAGTGCTCTACTTTATCAAGGTGAATGGTTTTGTTTCCTTATCCAGTATGTAAACCTAGTATGATAATCCTACAGTTAATTCATTTTAATCCTTTTGTAAAGGAGCCCTTTTCTCATTAGCTCTCTTACTCTCACCCCTGATCCCCTCCTTTCATTTGTCACCTCTTTCCCTTAGCAGTTTATTAGTCTTTTTTCTGTCCTGTTTTTATCTGGTCATATATTTCTTCTGCCCATTTCTTCTTTTTCCTCTCAACTAGTCAAGTTAAGGTTCCCCCTTCTTCTCCTGTGCTTCAACTAGTACAGCTTTACTGCTGATAGTGTGGCAGATGTGGGAGGGGTACTGAGAGAGCTTCCAGGAAAAGGAACGTCAATGAGCATCAGTTAATGGGTGTTTCTTTTTTCAATCTTTTTCTGGAAGCTGAGTTCCTAGGTCATGAAGGAAGTTGAAACTGCTTTATCTTTGCTATGTAATTTCTGTTTTGGAGAAGTTTGAGAGGTTGTAGCAATCAGAGAAAAAAGTCTAGTCCACCATCATGTTTCTCATGTGACCCGGAAGTCCTCCACCCTTGTACTATATAATTATACCCCACATACACACAGAGAGAAAATTTATCTATTCTATTTCTTTTGAATGAAACACACCAACTGAGAGCTGTAGGTTTCATCAAGTGGTGTTCTGATATATGCTCTAATATGTATGTATGTGTGTATGTGTGAAATACTTCTAAGTTTAATCTTCATTATTAACATTTTCTCCACCACCTTTTTAAGTCTAGAGACAATTAAGAAACAATAAATCAAGTCCTGATTTTTAACATTTGCTGATTTTAGGAGTATAGATATTCACACTGCAAATTTAATATTTGGTTCTTATGAGCTGATACTAGCCAGCTCTAGCAAACCAATGGTTTCATTTCACCCAAGTTGAGCAATACTTATGAAGTCAAATTTGCCCCTACTTTAAAGGCTCTAGTTTCTCTTGTTGTTGTTCAGTCATTTTCAGATGTCTGACTCTTCACTGGCACCTTTGGGATAGGGTTTCTTGGCAAAAATACTGGAGTGGTTTGCCATCGTACAAATGAGAAAAATGGGGCAAACTGGGCAAAATGACTTGCCAGGGGCCACACAACTAATATGTGCCTGAGGCCAGATTTTAACTCAGGTCTTTCTAATTCCAGGGTTGCTGGCACTTTATGCACTGTGCAACCTAGCTGCCTTAGTTTCTCTTGACCATTGTCTAAATTTGAAGTTTTGTGTAAAAATAATTCAGAGGGTATGACCAGGAGGTCAACTTGATGAAGATAAAGAGGCCATTGTTTTGAATCTTGATCACATCTTCCTCATAAGTATAAACATCCTTCTTGATTTTCTGAGTCTTGTCATTCATCTGAATCAGGACTGAGATACAGAGGGACAAACCTTTAAAGGAGAGCAGATTGATTTGACAGAATTAGTCAGATAGATCCTAAAAGAGCTAAGTACAGGAAAGAGGCCTGCCTTGATTGGGTTAGCTGGAGAGAACTGGCTGGACTCTGGGTGAAAAAGTCCAATTACAATGTCCCTTCTCTGGAGAAACCAAACCTGATTACATGTGCCAGTACAGTGCCCAAAACTGTTGTCTACTCCATGAGGGTCCATTGATCTTCTTCTACTGGAGGAAATGGACTGGCCCTCTAGCGGGAAAGAATGAGTATAGTTCTTAGGAAAAACTTCCAAATTGTCAATGCATCTGTGTTTCCTGAAGCAAGAGTCTGGGCATCTAAAAGGGTAAAAATAACTATAATAAAATAACTTAAAATTATATTTAAATAAAGATCTGTTTAAGCAAAAGCTGAAGATTTTGTAATGTGTTTGGAAGAATAAGTTTTGACCCACTAACTTTGTGTTAGGATGTAAAATGTAGCAATTGATCTTTGCTAAATGAAAACCACTGATGCAGGCAGTGGTGTCCATGCAGGTTAGAGCATCTTCGGATTGTTTTTCCTTCTATAAGTATTGTACTTCTGGTTATAATATGTTTGCCTTTGCATTTAAAATATGAGTGCCTGGTTAACCTGAATGAGGTTCGTTGGTTTTTAGACACAAGGCCTGCAATTCAAGCAAACCACCACCAAGTGGCTCTATTTACTGAATGATATCTGGCAATATTAAACCAAAAGAAAAGTTGGGCTTTTATAAATTTACAAACAGGCTTGAGATTTCTTTGTCAAGATGAAATAAAGAGAACTACCAGAGTAAACATAACAGGCATCTTTAATTGATGAAAGGGAACTTCAATTCAGCACACTGCACTGAATTAGAATGCAAGAGTGCTGGCAAGAGGAAAAAGGGGTAGGATTTAAATATACTTCAACAGGGAGGAGTGTGGAGCAGGGCCAACAACAGGGGAGGACTTCAGTTGTTTTGCAAATAGTCAAAGGCTGGGGAGTGATGACATCTGGTCAGAATGGTGAGTTCCAGGTGTAACAAGTTTCCAGAGATATCACAAGATCTGCTCTAACGATGGGACCATGAGGTCAAGGTCAGGTCTGATGTCTGCATTCTGCAAGCTCCTTCCAGAAGTATCCTCCATCTACACATCAAAAAGTTAAGGAATTTGCTTATAATCACACAGCCAGTATGTGTCAACTCACTGCTTCCTGACTGAAGCTAGCTTGCTATCCACTATGCCATTTCACTCTCAGCTTTGTAACTTTAGAATTTAACTTTGGCTGATTATAAATCTTTGGAATCATCTAGTCATTAATGTGGAAATATGTTTAAGTAATTGTACATGTATAACCTATATCAGATTGTTTGCTGTCTTAAGATGTGGGAAGGGACAGATGGAAGGAGAAAAATTTGAAACTCAAAATTTTATAAAAGTAAATGTTGAAAACTATCTTTGCATGTAATTGGAAAAAAAATGCTACTAATAAAAAATGAATTATGTAGTCTTTTTTTCAAGCATTTTATCTCAAGAAATAAAGAATCCTTGGATGTAAGATGTATCCAACATGCAATGGATATCTTGTCTATCATAGGAATGTCAAAATACCAAGCCCTGTGCCAAACTGAAGAAAGCAAGGAAGACAATTGCCATGACAACTGAGGAGCTTGTTCCTCTAAATTTGGATTGGTCATGTGCAAGATGGTACCAATATATGCAAAAGATAGCACAATGAGAACAAACAACAGAGGCAAAGAGTATAATTATTTGTCTTGCACTAGGGTTGGGGGAGAAGCAATTCTTTCTGCATCATGGGATTTGAACAAGAGTGAGATGTATCTCAGGGAATTTTAAATCATCTGTCTCAAGAAGAAATGGGGATGAATAGCAACGTTTTATATAGTAAGTCTGTCCCCTGTAGTGCCAATCAGAACTATATGTGCCAGAAAAGCACTTAAATAAGTTCATCTTTCCTCTTTTATTTTCCTGGCTCTCTAAAGGTGTGACAGAGTAAGAGCAGGCAGCATTATCAGATACTTTAGCATTCATGTAAATCCACTCCTTCTAACTCAATTCAATTTCACAGTTATTTATCAAGTACTTACCCCACGTAAAACACAGTGCTACTCAATGGGGTACAAAGACATAAATGGATGAATCTCTGTCCTCAAAGTGCTTATCTTTTACTGGAGAGATATCAGGTTTACACATCTAAGTAAATACAAAGTATGTAAAAGTTATACTAAGTAATTTTGAGAGAGAGAGAAAGTGAGTGGGAGTGGGGGGTGGGGAATCAGTAGGAGGTGAGACAAGAGAGTAGTTAAAAAGAAAAGGAAGTAGAATGTGTCTGGAAGGAGGGATGGGCTATTGAATCAAAAGATATGGAAAGGTCAAATAGAATAATAAGTAGGAAAAGATCACTGGATTTAGCAAGAAATCATTGGTATTTCTGGAGAAAAATATTTTTGTCAAAGAATAAGATTGAAAAGTAGATTTCAAAGGATTCAAATTGAGTAGAAAAAGATTGAAGGCAGTGAATATAAACTACCATTTCTAAGAGTTTGGTTGTGAAGGAAAGAGATAAATGATGATTGCTTGAAGGGATAGTGTAGTCAAGTGAAGCTTTTGTTTTTTTTTATAGTAGATATCTTTTGCTTTCGTATCGCCTTCTTTTCCAAATCTCTCTCTCTCTTTCTCTCTCTCTCTCTCTCTCTCTCTCTCTCTCTCTCTCTCTCTCTCTCTCTCTCTCTCTCTCTCTCTCTCTCTCTCTCCCAGTTTGCTATCTCTTTTAATAAAGAAGAAAAAGGAAAAAATGTGATCTAACAAAACTAACCAACATATCAACTTAGTCAGATGGGAAATTCCACATCCATAGTTCCCAATCTCTGCAAGGATGGGAGGGAAATGCATTTTTCTTATTTGCAGCCAGATTTGGTTATTACAAGTGTGTGGGTATGTTGTATTTGTTATTGTTGTTCTTTCTGTTTATATTGTTGCATTATGTACGTTTGTAACTCCCTTATGCCATGGACCTATACATGCTGGAAATGGAATCCTGCCACTAGAAATAGAAATCTTTGATTGTTTCTGATCCACTCACTAAAAAGTGATTAGTCTTTAAAGAGACAGTATTACCTTTGTCTGAACTGAAGAATAAATCTCCAAGAGAAGGGATGTTCAGGGCACTACACAGAGAGGCAAAGGTTGAACTCAGAAGCCCTGCAGGAAGGTTTAGAGGGAAACTAGAGGTCTATGACCCTTCCTATATGCATCATGCCTCTTGTGAGACTTCTGTAGGGCAGAGAAAAGATAACAATGTGTGTTTACATCTAAGGCATATTTCTTTAACCAGGAGATCAAGCACAAACTGAAGATTTCCTATTCTACCATTAGGCTTCTAACATAGCATGTGTATTTTTGAGAGAGTGTGTTACATATTGCTTTTCTTATTTTTCTTACTTTACCTGCACCACTTCATATGTTAAACTTTTCTGAATTTTTCACAATCATTATCTCATATAACAAAGTAATATTGTGCCTCATTCATATGTTACAATTTGTTTAGCCATTCTCCAAACAAAGGGCATTTACTTTGTTTTCAGTTCTTTACTAACACACACACACACACACACACAATGAAAAGTTCTGTGTATATAATTCTTTCCATGTATGATCTCCTTGGGTACTATGCCTGCAGTAGAATCTCTAGATCAAAGGGTATAAACAGTTTGGTCTCTTTTTTTTAGTGTAATCCGCAATTGTAAATGAATATGTCTTTAAGATGGAAAAGACTTGGTCATATGTATAGGCAGCAGAGAGAGCATAAAAATAGACTGAAGGTAGAGAGAGAGAATGTTGAAGGGGCAACTTTCTGGCAAAAAGGGGAGAGAAAGAAATCAAGAACTTTGGATAAGGGTTGGCATTGGCAAGGAGAAGGTTCACATTTTTATCAGTCACTGGAGAAAAGGAAAAAGAGATGATAAAAAGGGGTATTTTGGTGCGTGGAGAGGAAAGAAGAGGTAGCTGATGAAGGATAGTCCCTATTTTCTCCTTTAAGTGAGAGATGAGATTCTCTGCTGAGAGGGAGAGAAAGGGAGGTGGCATGGAAGCTTTAAGGAAAGAAGAGGTTTTGAATAGAAGCTCTGGACAAAGTGATAGGGGAGATAAAAGAATTGCTGTGTTACAAGTCTCAATGGAAATTAAATAACATAAATTTCTGTTGGCAAAGTTGTATAACTTCCTCCAATAGTATTTCATAAAGTATTAAGAGAAAGGGCTCAGAAGAAGTACAGGCACAGTTTTATAGCCTAAAATTCTTTAAGGGAAATCAGCTGAGAAAGGTTGAAAAACCCTCAATAATGAAATTCTAAAGATACAAAGGGAAATAATTCTGATAAGAAGAAAAAAAAGAGCTGTCTAAAAAGACAAATGTGATAAAGAAAGATGGTGACTTTAGGGAAGAAGCTTGCAGGAGCAAGATCTTGGTTGGAATAGAAAAGACTTGATATGGACTCAAGAACTATTCCTGGCAATTGAGAGCTAGACTACAAAGAGAACCATATGAGAGAAGGAACTTCCAGGGCCTGAAATTACAGTTGTGGGTTCACATGTGTTATCTACAGATTTGTCTCACTAACACTGTACTTTAGGTTTAGGCCTATATTTCTTATGGACTATATATACATATATATATACACGTATGTATGTATATATTTCTTGGAATGTGTCTCAGGATGGAGAAAAATACCCTCATTTGCGACTTCTTTATCAATTGACTTCAACTTTTTTTTTTTAATAAGGGAGGATTCAGTAGAGGGAGTATTATCAGAAATTATTGTGATCAAGCAACCAAAAAAAAATGAGTTTTGCAAAAGGGCACCATGCAGGTGAGTGTGAGAAAGTATAGAGGAATAAAACCACCTACTTTTAAGTTGGTGGTAACTGGATTGAATTTGAACATTGGGTATATAAGTCCTTGAAGCCTTTGTGAGCACCAGTTAGACAAGCCACCTTCTCCCCTAAGCCTGAATCTGACTCATCCTTTCCTTGCAAGTATGCAGGGATGAGCTTTAAATCACAGACCCTAGGATATACTCACAGAATTCTCAGCTATGATGAGAGCTGGCATGTGGCACTATGTCACAAAGGACAGAAATTCAGTAGATGCTGACAATTTTTGCACTCTTTCAGAGGAATAGAAACAAACAGTATCTAAAGTAGTTACCAAGAGTATTTGAAATACGAAGTTAAAGATGACATGCTTCCTCACTCCCCACCCCAATTTAGGTGAGCTTCTCTACACTCATACTCCCTACAATGGTCTCTATCTCAGTCTCTTCTCACAGACTCCAACATCCCATGATCTCCATGGTCCTAATGTGTCAGGTTCTCACCAACTTTACTTGAGTTTCTCTTTAAAATCTTAGTTAAGAGCACCTTTCAAGCTGTTTACTTTCAATACATTCCATGACTCTTTCCCAGCTTCTCAAAACTGATAATTATGGCTCCAATGAGACTGGTTCTCTTTATGGGTCAAAAAGATAGCAGTTAAAGGAACAATGAAGTCATAGTCATCTCCCTCTGCCCCCAAGAGATTAATTATAACATTCTTATTTAATAAGCATGGGTCAAGGTAGTTTTCTTTGGGGACCATAGCTCCAAAAAAGTTAAAACAAGTTTTAATTAATAGAGCTGGGAATGAATTAATTGTGTAAAGTTTGTAGAATGTCACCTTCTGCTGCTGCTGAGGTTGTTTCCAGTAGGTTGGAGGGAGTAGAGCTAGCTTTAGGTCAAGCTTTCTGTTTGGAATACTCTCTTGGTCTTATAGCCAGTTGGGTCTCTGAAATGTTCAAATGACCAAAGGAAGAAGACCAGGAGAGTGAGGTGTTGAGATGGGTAAGTGAATTGGATTACTTCAAACTGTGGGCACTGTTGGCTTTTCAGACCTAACCCCTATATTTGATCCTGCTTCAGACTTTAACCAAAGTTCAACTAATTGATTATGTGGACCACTTTGGTATAAAGACCAGGGAGACAGAAAACTATGAACCATGGAAAGAATGTGATTTTCAGTAAGTTACTTAACCCTTTGGGACTCCATGGAATCATTTGTACAGTGGAGAGGTTAGACAAAACGATTCTTAAGGATGTTTTCATTGCTAAGAATCTAGGAATCCAAGATGCTAAAATCTGTTATCAATTCTGTGAATATATTGAGTTTTCCATTTAGATCCCTGATGATTGGGGTCAACCATATAACATTAATTGCCTGTCCATGCCTCTATTATTTCCCTTCTGTATTCTAAGGACTGTTCTAGGTGCTGATTATACAAAATCAAAATTCCAGAAGTCTCATCTGTTGACAAGCTTATATTCTACTGGGGAAAATGTACATATATAAGTAAGTACAAAATAATAAAAGTAAATAAAAGGTGATTTTGGTTGAGGAAGTTAAGAGGGTACTAAAACCTTGGAGGGTCAAGAAAAATATTTCACTCATAGATTGGAGCAAAACTGTGAAGTGCTTTGAATAGTAAACAAAAGAATTTGTATTTTATCTAGAAAAGAAAGGAGGAAGGAAGGAATAAACATTTATTAAATATTTATTGTTTGCCAAAAACTGTGCTAAGTGCTAGGGATACAAATTGATAATCCTAGCTTTCAGAGAGCCCATTTTCTAATTAGGGGAAAGATCACATCATAAAAGCTAATATTTATATAATGTTTTAAAGCATGTGAAGTGCTTTACATATATTCAGTTATCTTATCATTACTGTAATCCTATGAGGTAGATGCTTTTATTAACTTCATTTAGAAAACTAAGGCAGACAGAATGTAAGTGATTTCCTTAGAGTCACAGAATCTTTTACCCTATAAGTAAGTATCAGGAGCAGAATTCAAACTCAGGTCTTCCTGACTCCAAATATGACATTCTATCCACTAAGTAAATTAGTTGCTCACATAGGAGAATTTATCTCCAGGACAGATGGAAAGGCCTGGTGACCCTTAGTGTCCTCATACAGAAGAGGCAGTAAGAACCAGTAGTCTATCATCTTACTGGAAGGATAGTGTTTGGTGATTCACTGCTCAGTTAAATGGTATAAATAGTCACATCCTCCAATTTGGGAGAGATTTACAACTTGAGAGACCTATCCTATGATTTTTGAGAAAAGAGAAAAGACATGAAGGTCAAAGAAGAGCATGAGTTCTGGTGCCCTTAACAAAAGAAGGGGAATGGAATGAATGGCCAACATCCAACTTGGAGAAAGAGTCCAGCACTCACTGGTAAATGGGTAACATGGATTGAAGAAAGAGAAGGAATTTCTCTCTCTCTCTCTCTCTCTCTCTCTCTCTCTCTCTCTCTCTCTCTCTCTCTCTCTCTGTCTCTCTCTCTGTCTGTCTCTCTCTCTCTCTTTCTCTGTCTCTGTCCCTCTCTGTCTCTCTCTCTGTCTCTCTCTCTCTCTCTCTCTGTCTCTGTCTCTCTCTCTGTCTCTCTCTGTCTCTCTCTGTCTCTCTCTCTGTCTCTCTCTCTGTCTCTCTGTCTCTCTCTCTGTCTCTGTCTCTCTCTCTCTGTCTGTCTCTCTCTCTCTCTGTCTCTGTCTCTGTCTCTCTCTGTCTCTCTCTCTGTCTCTCTCTGTCTCTCTCTCTGTCTCTCTCTCTGTCTCTCTCTCTCTGTCTCTGTCTCTCTCTCTGTCTCTCTCTGTCTCTCTCACTGTCTCTCTCTCTGTCTCTCTGTCTCTCTCTCTGTCTCTGTCTCTCTCTCTGTCTCTGTCTCTCTCTGTCTCTCTCTCTGTCTCTCTCTCTGTCTCTGTCTCTCTCTCTGTCTCTCTCTGTCTCTCTCTGTCTCTCTCTCTGTCTCTCTGTCTCTCTCTCTGTCTCTGTCTCTCTGCCTCTGTCTCTGTCTCTGTCTCTCTCTGTCTCTCTCTCTGTCTCTGTCTCTCTCTGTCTCTGTCTCTCTCTCTTTCTCTCTCTCTCTCTCTCTCTCTCTCTCTCTCTCTCTCTCTCTCTCTCTCTCTCTCTCTCTCTCAGCACCTGTTAGGATTTTCACATTAGGTAGACTAAAGTATTTTTGAGGGAATAGGGAGCCAGAGTAACTTTTTGATATAATTAGATCTGTGCTTTAAGAATATCGGTTTGGCAGCTTGGGGAGAATAGGCCACTACAGATGGAAAATATGCTAATTTCTTGTATGCTCTATCTAGCCCAGGGCTTCAAGAATTTTGCGTAACAAGACTTGATCATGGATTTCATACTGAAAAAAGATGTTTTAATGTAGCTTCCTTCCATTTGGAAGTAATATGTGATTACTGTTGTTGGATAGATTCTGTGCTTGTATGTAGGTTATCTGTCTCACTTTATAGTGGAGAATATAGATGATGTATAGACCACTTTACTGCTTTTTTTGTGGAACCATCAGGTATGAGTGAAGAGACTATGAAATCTCTAGGAATCAGAACACTTGATTTCCAATCCTGAGTATGACTAAGCAGTATTGTGAAGCCTAGAGGATTTCATTTAACCACTTTGAGCTTTAGTTTCCCCATCTCTAAAATGAAGGAGTAAGTCAAATGATCTCTAAGGTTCCTCCCATTTGGGGGGGGGAGGGAGAGTAGTTCTGTGGGGTACTGGGCACCCACCATAGTATCCTGCTCATGGTGAGTTTTTTAAGTGGAAGTTCCTTCAGATGATGATGTAAGAGGCCAAGAGGTTATATGGTGATAAATGCCTTCCCAATAAATGGATTAATTGGTTTCATCCTTGGCTTAGAAAAAGAGACAGGGCTGCAGTAGAGAGTGGAGTCTCTGGATATCTGCCAACTCTGGCAGGCAACTCTTTTACCCAGTCCCAAGGTGAACAAGCAAACATCCATCTGCATGTTATGAAAGTACAAGCCACAGTAATGATATATGACAGAATTGTTAGAGGATCTGAGGAATTTAAAAATTTTGCTTATTTGGCTTCTCTGGGCATCTACACCTTTTGGTGGGGGAGAGGAAGGATTGTAAGCTTGCTGAAGATGTCCTTGGCTTCCTTGATTCTTTCTCACAGCCTCCTGCTGGTTCAGGTTGTTTGTTACATCTCTCCTTAGCTCCCAAGGCTCTCTCTGGTGCATCCAGTTTAATTGTGACTTCCAAGTTTTGCTCCTTTCATAATCTGTAATTCTCTCTTTTAATAGTATTCTCCTCTCTCTGGACAACCAATTTTCTCTGAGTCAATTTCCCAGTACCTTTTCCGGTGACATAACATCTGTCCTTCCTTTTCAGGCATGACTTTCCCAAGGTCGCTAAATTAGCAAGTCTCAGAATTGGATCAGAAGTCAGGAGTCCTTATTCACAGTCCAAGGCTCTTTCCCTTCTGCAATGCTTTTTAAACATTGTGATAGAGAGTTACCAAACCTATGCTCTCATAAAGTAACAGATAATAAGAGTAATCAAAACTTACCTATACAGGTTTTTATATTAACAAAGTGATTTTTTCAATGTAATACTATCAGAGAGGGAGTACAAATATTATTATTCTCATTTCACAGATAAGAAAATTGAGGTTCACATACCTATCGATGTTTAGAATGTGGAGACGCTGAGATGAAAAGGGCCTTAGCATTTCAGGAGTCTGATTTCCTCATGTTAAAGGGAAGAAATGGAGGTCCAGAAAGTAAAGGAGCTAGATGAAGGTCACCCAGTGAGTGAGTGACTGAGCCAACTACAAAGCCAACATCTCCTTGTTTGGTTCCTAGTTTAGTTGCAATTCAAAGTTGAGGCAAAGACACTCAGAGATTTGTTACAGTAACTGGAACAGTAATCATCTAGACAACATCCCTAACAACTTGGGGTTGAAGACCTCCAATAAGCAGAAAAACCCTCCTTCCAGAGGCAGTCCATTTCCCAACTCTAATATTTGGAAGTATTTTCTTACATTTAAGTCTAAAATCTATTTCTTTGCCTACTTATTGCCCCTAGTTCCCTCTTCTGGGGCCAAACTGAAATTTTATCTTAGTATCTTGACTTAACCCCCAACTTCTCTTTTCCAGGCTATTTCCACAATTTTTTAAATTGATCATTGCATGGCATGATCTCCAGTTACTTCACTCTCATGGTTGTTATCCTATTGATACACTCCAGCTTGTTAATTTCCTTCCTAAAATATGGATCCCTGAACTGAACTGAGATTCAATTCAACATTCATTGACACTGTATTTACTATGTACTATATTGCAGTAAGTACTGGTTATGCAAAGATAAAAACAAACTATTCTTTGCCTTTCAGGAACTTATATTCTAAAAGGAAATATAGCATGTGCAGAAATCAGTAAACAAAATAACTTCAGGAAAAAGAAAGTACTAGCAACTGGGGTCAGCTAAAACTTTCCTTAAGAAGAGGCACCTAGTTGAACTTTGATGGAAACTAAAAATTCTAAGAGGCAGAAGGGAGGAGAAAATACATTCCAGGGAAAGAAAATAGCCTAGGTAGAGATGTAGGAGATGAAAAACAAAATTTAGAGAAAAGATAATTGTGTTAGTTTGTCTGGGACATTGTGTTGAAGAGTAATATTTATTAATTCTAGAAAGGAATATGGAAGTAGAATTATTGAACCCTTTAGATACCATACTTAGGATTCTGTATTTTATCCTAGAGGCAACAAGGAGCTACCAATTTTTGTTGATTGAGTGATAGTACAGCTTGTTTCTAAGAATGTGAATGAATGAATGCTTTCATAAATGAATGGATGAAAATTTTTACTAAATGCTCATTATATGGCAAGCCTTGTGCTAAGCACTAGACATACAAATGAAAGCAATGAAAACAGTCCGTGTCCTCAAGAAGCTTATATTCTAATGGGGAAGACAATACATATAGAGAAGGAAGTGTTGGAAAGAAATGTGGAAAAGGTTGGCAGATGATATGCCTGTTGTGGCATCACTTTGAGGTTGTCAAGGAAGTGCCATTGTGGACACAGGTAGATAAGGTGAATCAATCTGAACCCATGTCCAAAGAGCAGAAGTCCAAGTTTAAGTGAAGAAGAAGGAAGAAGTGAGAAAGGAGGAGGCCACAGGGCAGACAGTTTGGCTTAGACATGGCTATGAAATTCTTATCATAGTGCAGGGAGCAGGTGCTTAATAAATGTTTATTGACTGACTGATATAGCCTAGCGGGCTAAGGACAGGATAGGATAGGGTAAAACTTACCAATGGCCGAGGAAGTAGGACTTCAGTTTCGGTGGGAGGATGATGAAGGTATATCTTCTGCATAAAGAAAGAATTGATGATAACTTCCTTTGGAAAACAGAGTGACTGGAAAGATGATGCCTACAACCAAAATAGGGAAAGTTGGAAAAGTAGTGGTTTAGAAGGGAAAATGAGTTTTGTTTTTGACATTTTGAGTTCGAAAAGCCAATGGAGCCAGATGTGATCTAAGCAGAGCAAAGCATTTTGAAAATATCAACTCCTTCACTATGGATACTATTTCTCTTAATGCAACCTAAGATACTTTTGGCTTTTTTTTTGACTGCCATATCACATTGTTGACTTATCTGGTGACCATAATCCACTGAAACACTCAAGTTTGTGTTTTTTTAAATATTCTCTGTATCCTAGTAATTCTTTTGCTAATTCAGGAAGTCTATTTTTTGAACCCAAATGTAGGACTTTACATTCATTTCTACTAGATTTCACCTTAACAGATTTAGACTTTTATTGTCCTTACTTCAATGTCTAGTTGGTGAATTTCTTCTTCTTTTGGGTTTTCTTTGCCTGGCCCAGCTCTCAATGATAACTCCATATTCTGAATTCCTATATAATTCATTGCATATGCCACTCACTTGGGATTTAGTTTTTGCTGCCATGTATTTCTAATGATCCTGTAAGTGTGTGTCCTGAAACCTTGACATTGATCAGATTGCTGAGAGACCAAAAAGGTAACATATAGGATAAAGTTCAGAATAAGCACAATTTTTTTTCTGAAGAGCTACAACTGTAAATTTATATGCCTAATATATGGCTCACAGTCTTTAAATATAGTGAGCTGATTAGAAGGGAGATAACCTTCATTCTCCATTACTAGTATTATATACACTCATTCTAACTTCAGTCACATGATCAACTAGTCAGACCTTCAGCACTTGCTTCCTATTCCACTATCACCATCTCAATGATGCATTTAGCTTGGGCTGGGAGGCATCTTAGTGGGTTCTGGAAAAATTCAGGAGCTGGAGTCAGAAGATGTGGGTTTGAATACTAGTTTATTACATGTCCTAGTTGTGGGATGGTGAAATTGGAATTAATAATAACTTTTCTAGGTATCTCACAGGATTGCTCTGAGGAAAGCACTTTGTAAACATTAAAGGGCTACATAAACATATCCCTATCTCTTGGGTTGTCAGTCTCCCAGGCTGACTGAAACTACAAAGAAGCCTTAACACTTTAACATAAAATAATGGTAGCAAGTGCTTTACCTGAGGGTTTGGACTTATATTAAGGAAGGACGTGCATGTAGCACAATAGGCTTATCTTCTCAGTCTGCCATAAAAAAATATATGTCTGAAAATATACAGAGATTTTTTCCCCTATACAGAGTAGCAATAATTAGAATGTTTCCCACAAAGGTCTCTCCCAAAAACTCTGTATACCCAGAAAGATGGTAAATCTTTTGAAATTGAAGACTCTTCCATACCTGTCATGTCCTTACAATCTGTCCCAGTATGCTGCATATCTTAGGTGATTAACAAATAGTTGATTGACTGATTATCTTCCACCAAACCACAAATAGTGTCATATGTCATTCTGTCCACACAGTTAAAGGGAAATGTATTCAGAGAACTGGACCCACGTAACAGAATTTGTACTGATTGGTTTCCCTGAAAGCTGGAGCCTGCAGATCATACTATTCTTGGGGCTTCTGGTGACATATATGGTGACAATTCTGGGAAACTTGCTCATCATTGTGCTTAGCTGCTACGACCACCGCCTGCAAACCCAGATGTATTTCTTCCTAAGAAATCTATCCCTCCTAGAACTGGCATGGGTTTCTGTTGTAGTCCCCAAGATGGTGGTCAGCATACTCTCTAGGCACTATTCTATCTCCTTTGCTGGCTGCAACATGCAGTCCTACCTCTATTTCCTCCTGGGCACTACTGACTTCTTCCTCTTAGCTGTCATGTCCTTGGACCGCTATCTGGCCATCTGCCGTCCATTACATTATGAGACTCTGATGAATCATCTCATCTGTGTGCAACTAATAATGGCTTCCTGGATTGCTGGTTTCCTTTGGGTCCTCTCTCCTACCATCCTTATGGCTAGCTTGCCTTTCTGTGGCCCCAATGTTATTGACCATTTCTTCTGTGACAGCTGGCCATTGATGAGACTCTCTTGTGGGGATACCCAGCTTCTGGAATTTGTGGCCTTTATACTTTCCACAGCTGCTCTTCTGGGCTCTCTGGGACTGACTTCTGTCTCCTATGTCTGCATCTTTGCTACTGTCTTCCGAGCTCCAACAGCCAAAGAAAGAAGGAAAGCTTTCTCCACCTGTGCTTCCCACCTTGCTGTAGTTGTCATTGCCTATGGCAGTTCCATCTTCCTCTACATTCGCACATCAGAGACCCAGTCTATGCTCCTTAAGAAAGGGGCATCAGCATTGGCATGCATCATCACCCCACTTCTGAATCCATTCATCTTTAGTCTCCGTAATGATAAGGTGAAACAGGCTCTAGGGGATGCTCTAAGATGGCACAGAAACATAAGTTCCAGAAGGTTATAAGGACCATGAGAAAGAGAGTGAGCATCTCTTTGAAGTCTGGGAGACAAAACATCCCAGGTAGTAAACTACCACTGTCTTCTGGAGTCAAAGAAGTGCTTTAATTTTAAACACTGGAAAAGAGATTTCATGCATAAGCAATGAAAAGGATCATGATGATTTGCTTATGTTTCTGGCCACAAAGAAAACAAACACAACTTCTGTATAGTTACCTTTAAAGTGGAAGGATGGCATTGTGGCCTCGTACAAAGAACACTGGTGTTTTTAGACACCAGTGAATTCAAGATTGGTCAATTACTACTCATATAGCATAATGTCATAAACTTCTGTCTGTGAGCTTGTTTCTTCATTTATAAAATGAGCTGGGGACAAGGGATAAGCACATTTATGTCTTTCAAAGCTAATAGTCTGTTATTCTGTAATTCTGATATAAAAACTAGATGTAAAGCCATAACAAGATATTGCAGTAGAGAAAGTGTATTCTATCAATTAACTGTATAGAGTATAGTAAAAATGGTATTAGACTTAGAAATTGGGCAACCTGCCCTCTAGAGAGACTCTTCCTGGTGGCAAAAATGTTATCCAGAAAAAAAGTGTTATGGGCATGAGACGCTTAGAGTGGGATCCTTCAGAGCTAATAGAGAGGTGCTAAGTTGTTGAATTACTCAGAACCTGTGACAAGGGTCAGAAAAAAATCAGAGCTATGCTGAGTGTTACAAGCTAAGGTGAAGTACCTTAAAAACTTTATCTGTGATGTTTACATAGCACCCAGATAAATTTGTCTGTAATGGGGATGAAAAATCACCATTCTCTCTGCAGAGCAATTGTACACACTGAAAATTGGCATGCTGTGACAAAAACTCTGTTTGCCCCACAGTAATTATGGCTCTAAGTATATGCAAAGTATTTTCAATAAACATATCAGAATAGAGTTGTCAGTCTTTAAAGTATGCCACAGAGAATGCCTAGCAATCTGTGTGCTTCGGCTATCCCATCTATGAAATGAAAAGAGTGACTTGCTGGTGAACAAGGGCATCTTCAAATTGGAATCAGGATAGCATGGAGTAGTAGGGACAGCCCTGGATTTGGAATGAAGAACCTTTCACCTCTATGGCCTAGGAGAACATAGCCACTTAACCATTCTGACCCTCAGTTTCTTCATCCATCAAAAGGAGATATTTCATGTACTGTCCACTTCCAAGATTATTATGGGGATCAAATGAAATCGTATATTTAAGGAGTTTTGTATACCTTAAAACCCCATGTAAATACTAGCTATTTTATTATCCAAGGTGGCATATGAGCTTCCAAAGGGAAAGGACTGTTTTGTCTTTATACATCTAGTGCCTACCATTTTACCTTGTATAATAGCTGCAAAGAAGAATTTAATAGGCATTTAATTGCTTCTCGTTTTTAGTATTATCATTAATAAATGAATATTGAATTGAATTAAATTGAAGTAATTTGGGGATCTCTGGTAATTTGAAGTTTCACAAATACAAAACAGAAGCAGTAGTTTTACAGCACAAACAGGATAGAAAATTGACCTGTTTCCATGTAGACTTTCTGAGTCATTGTATCCCCCTGGACCAATAACTGATGGTTTTCACAGGGTACATGACAGCCGGTCTAGTGTTGTGGGAGATACCAAGGTTATAAGGCATTATCTCATGATTTTCATAGGAGTAATGGACAAAAGATAATTTAGTATTTCACCAGTCCTTCTTCTTGACAATTCTGTCAAATCATGTACTCTTGGAGAAGCAGAAACAAAATTGACAGTCAATTTTGGAATGCTTGGCCCTCCCCCTACACCCCTCTTTAAACTTCTGCTGTTCTTGAAGCACATCAGAATGAAACATATGGCCTTGATCCTGAAACACACTGCTCCTGAAAATCACTGTCATTCTTGGATTCTCATAGTTACTGCCCAGACCTCCTTCTGCCATTATGCTTGTAAGATACCATTTTATAACCACATAGTGAAATAGCACTAGTAAGGGAGGCAGAAGGGCTGGATCAAAGTCCTGCCTCTGTTTCTTACTATCTCAAACAAGTCACTTAATATCTGAGTCTGTCTCCTTATTTCTGAAATAAGGATAATAATCACATTGTCTATTTCACTCAGTTGTTGCAAGTATCAAATGACATAACTAGAAAGTTCTATCTAAACATGAATCATAATTACTATGAAACCCAGTTGTCAGAAAACAATCTGCTGCCTGTTCTGTCCATATATACATGTCACTCTGGACTGATTTCTATACTGAGTCCAGACAAAACACTGCCACAAGACCCAGTATTTATTCTGGGATACCTTCTCCACCCCCCTCAAAGTAACTTGCAGATTTTATGGACAAAGAGATTGGTGCTCTATTGCCCCTGGAAATGGCTAACCATATTGGAATTTACCCATACTACTTGGTGAAGTTTTTCCAAATTTTTGCAGTGCCATGTACTATGTAGATCATTGTTACTATTGCTGCTGCTGCTTAAGTAGAGTTTCTCAAAATTCTCACTTCCAAATTATTCTGAAAGAACATGAGCTTTCTTTACAAAGATAATGATGATGAGTATAGAGACCTATATTACTCAGCTAACAATAATTTTGAGTTCTCACTGTTTTCATGTATAGTGGAGATGTGACCTACAGGCCTGATGAGCATCCTTTTCAAGGAACAGGAAATTGAAACATGATTTTTTTTAACAGTGGTTGGGGTCATAGAATGGCAGTCATACACTCAGTGTAACTTGAATGATGAGTAGGCCAACCCACCCGCCCAGGAATTTTCCATTAATATCCCACATGATAAGTAGAAGCATATAGATGTGCAATGATTGGGAGTGATGACACAGTTGCCCAAACATATCATGGCCAAAAATAGGATAGGCCCCTTGATAAGTCAATTGAAATAAACAAAAAAGTTACACAAAACTGCCTAAGGAGGTTTGCGTTGCCTGTGAGTAGAGTAGCCATTATCCTAAAGCTATTGATGAAGGAGTGGCAGAAACCTAAGAAGAAAAAAGGAGGAAAAGAATGTATGTGTGGTGGATATCTGGTATAACAGGGGTCACATTGACTAGATTTCTCGTAACTGTCATAAAGGACACAAGGAAGAACACCAAAAAGAGGAGTTCCCACATCCAGGAGAGGACAAAAGGAGTACAGATTACAACCGGTATAAGATTGTCTGGATTCAACTGGTCAGTACAGATCTAGAGATGAGCCTGATGTGGAAAATGTGCTAAGTCAGTAGTGACTCTTCCAATATGCTCTGCCAGGAAGATCCTCAAGGGTCACAATAAATATCAGTATTAACAATAATGTGTCTGCCGAAGGCAAGATTAAGATTCAAGATTCAAAACTAAACCACCACCACTTTGACCATCATTCTCCCTCACACCCTGATAGAGATAGCCCAGGACTCTGAAGCCAAGAGTCTTGGAAACTACAATGCCACCCTCATCAGACATCACTGAGAAATGACATTATTGTATTGAGCGGACTTATGTTCCTCCTCACCCCTAGCAGCAATTGAGAAACAACTGTCAGCAACAAGCAGATAAGCATAGGAATTTAGGGAGTGGTAGAACTTCCCCCATCTCCATAATATCAATCCTGCTTCCAGCCCAATCCCCACAACTACCAACCAGGAAAGTAACTCATGTGAAAAAGTTGCCAACCATCCCCAAGGCTTCCAAGCAACTATGACACACAAGGTAGTCAAGTCAACCTAGCTGAAGCAACAAGTCAACCTGTGAGAGAAAGAGGAGACAACAAGTGCCAAGCAAGTGAAACCAACTCCACCACTATCTCTCCTCAGATCATGATTAAGAAAACTCTGAACTCTGCATCTAACAGAGTTGGGAACAGCAATGATTTCAGCCCAGTGCCCTCACCACCTGGGGCAGCAACCCTTATAGAAGCGCAGCCTAGTCATTAGGTGCTACAGTCTCAGATATTGAAGACTCAGAAACGAACATTCTTGCCAACAAGGCCTTCATACTTAGTCAAATGGTTCAACATCAGAAACTGATATTAAGCACTGAATTTATCAGTGAAAATTATTTTAAAGAAGAAACATTGCCATCTACTTTGCTACAGCAAACTAAAGACTATAGAACCTTACATAAGACTTGCAGCTAAAACCTTCCATATATGTTTTCTCTGCATCAGCCTATGAGCTACTGAAGTAAGGGTCTACCCTACTTTCCCATTTATTTCCAAGTTTTTAACACTGTGTTTTGCCCATAGTTGTGTTCATCCTTTGTTGCCAAAGAAGATCATATCATCAGAGAAATGAAGACATAATTTGCACTTGACTTTGTTTTGAGTGAGGGAGGGCTGTGCATGGCCCTAGCCTCACTTCTTCTCCAGAGCCATCTAAATCCAGTGACCTGATATTCATCAGGATAACTGGAGATGATCCAGGATGCACTGGGAGACCCTTAGACCAAAGCCTTTGCAGATACTCACTTAGGGTGAGGCAACGCCCATTCAATGAATAGGTCTTTTAAAGAAGTAGCCAGGGCATGGCTAGGTTGACTTGACTGCCTTGTGTGTCATAGATGCTTGGAAGCCTTGGGGATGGTTGGCAACTTTTTCACATGAGTTACTTTCCTGAATCAGAGTTTGGTAATATTTGCATATTTCACACTGCCCCTTCCCAGAATGATGTAAAGTCCTTTATGGCAGAGGCAATTTTCCATTTTTCTTTGTACTTCATGGACTCAATATAGTATTCTACATACAGAACATTATTTGGCAAACTTTTCTCAAACAATGACTTGAATTGAACTTTTTTAGAAAATAAATACAACTGTAATAGGGAAGACTTGACAATGAGGGCTGAATTTAGGGAGATTGTTTTGCCTGCTGCTACCCATCCACATAAAGGGTTTGGTGAGCCTGCTTCTTTAAGTTTAAAATGACATGTAATGAAGAGTTCCTGCTCTTAATTCAGAGGATAGATATTCTGTGACTGTTTCTTAGGTGCTTACTGTGTGGTGAAGAAATCTTGTATTTATCTGTTCAACTGGAAATGAGTGTGCATATAAAATGAAATAACTAGACAAGTTCTAGATATCATTAAAATTTTATTCTAATTCTATTTATAACTCTGCTTTAGTTATGCTGTTTCAAGTGGAGAAAGTGAGGGGAATGTTTAAATAGCTAGCATTTCATCACTATGATGCTCTACATCAACACCTTTATTAATTATTCAGCAGTTTGTGTGTATGTTTGTCTCTGTGTTTGAGTGTATGTATAAGTATTTGTCAGCTAACAGTGAAAAAAAACCACTGAATTTGAATGAGCAGGAATCAGAAGCCTCAAAGTGGGCAAAAAGGTATCACCAGCTACATACTCTCCTCACTCAGATTCAAATGTGACCATGAATACATCATACATGTTTTTTCCTTCTTTATGTTTGTTCTTTCTGCTCTTAGATGAATAAGAGTTGGACACAGAATGAACTAAGTTATGAGTTTATCAGCTTTAAAAGGTTAATCCAAGAGACTGAAGTTCATTCAGAATTTTTAGAAGCTGAGATCAGTGATGCAGGACATCTCCGAGATGTTATTTGACCCAGTCCAACAATGAATCACCTCACATTCAGAGTTCAGGTTCATCAAGCAAGGAAGTTAACTTGTTTGGGAGATGCTTCTGACAGTCACTTTATATGTGAAACCACTCTTTTCTAAGGACATAAGCAGTATAGGGAAGGTTATGCCCAAGTTTAGAAGGATGTATTTTATTTCTGTTTCTAATTGTATCTTTCAAGAGCTAAGTGATGCTAATTGGTTATAGATTATATCAGTGAGCTATCAATTGGTTAAATGACACAAGAAGAATAAACAATGATGAATGCTATTGTGGGGACAGATCAGAAAGAAGTATTGAATCATTGGAATTTAGATAATTCAGACTAGGATTTAAAAAAACTTTATAATCCTTTAGGAGGACCCATATACACACACACACACACGAGATATGGCTGGTCACTTCATGGGAAACTGCGCCACTCAGTATATATTTGAGTTGAGATACTAAGTCCAGAGCCTCACTGCACAGTAATAATTGTTCTCTTTACTCAGTTCTTTATGGTTTATGAGGTAATTTACTCATAATCCTATGAGAAAAATAGTATAAACTATTCTCCCCATTTTACACATTCAGGCATTAAGGTATAAGGAGGTTAAGTAATTTGTCCCATTCGTTGAAAACAATGAAAAGGAAGCAGGTAAGTAACTTGAGATTGGCTTTACCCAGATCCAGAAGTCTCCTACCTCACTAGTTCTTTTTGAACCTTCTCCAATTGCTGGAGATAGGATATGTTCATCCATCTATATATCTCTCTATCTTTTTTTAATCAGTTTTATTTCTCCACAGGAACAGAACATTGCTATGCACATTTGTTCAAAGAATATAGCATAAGAGAAGCTATGAAGCTGCCACATCTTCAATGATAATTCTTCTAGAAATTGTTCATTTCCAAATATCCATCCCTGTCAGTAATCTCTTGTGCAGGTACACCCTATCCACTACATGATGAAATGAATATCTTGATTCTTCAATATCTATGGGCTTCAGATCACTTCTGTATCTATACAATAATGCCTGGGGAGCTACGCCAACCTTTTATGGCTTAATAGTATGCAGAGCAGATTTACCTGGTGTGATTTGAGACAGACTAGCAAGAGAAACTACATATAGACAGATATATATCATATTATTGAATGATTTGTCAGATCATTTTCTATTGTGACTGAAGGTCAGCATGAAAAGGGCACTATAGTCCTAATGTTGTTGTTCATTCTTCATTTTCAAAGAGAACCAATGACATCAGAAGAGTGATGTCTTGACTTGCTTGTGAATTAGATTTAAATGAGGCATAGTTGCACAAACTCATCAGCCTCACTCTCTATTCAAGTCATAAAATTCCACTGACAAGTCAAAAATTAAAACCACTGACCATAGCCCAAGATACAGTAAATGACTTCAGTGCCTTCCATGACCAAGCTCTAATCACTACACAGTGCCTGCTTCAGCCATCTTCATTGCCATTGGAACAAATTGTTGTCATCTGACCATTCTACCAGGGAAAGTCTTCACAGGCTTCATGTAGACATCCCCCAAACTTCCTGATGTGTTTGAGGCTTGTAGGGTACCTTCAACCTGGTTTAGCCCATCTGCCAAGAGGGTTTTACTGGGACGTAGCCATTGCACATACTACCACTTCTTGTTGTAACAAGTGAACACCAAATGTGAATGAGCATCCCTGAAAAGGGACTGACAAGTGCTCAGAGGTTAACAATCCTCCCTAAATACCCCATATGCCTCATATTCCAACTATAGGAAAGACAGAGGAACAGAAAGATAGGTGGGATTTTTCAAATATTTAATAAGTTTACCTAGAGTGAGTTGGAATTCATGGGGTTTGGCCAGGTGAATGCTGATTTTGTTGGTTGCATAGGGCTGTCCGTGGTACTGAAATATAAAACTGCTCAAAGTGGAGTTAGTTCTTTGTTCTCTGTACTACAGTAGATTTGGGACCAATAAGCAAAGCAATATGGCGCTGGGTTTGCAATCATTTAAGTGGCATAAGTGTCCTACTAACCTGGCAGCAATACCATGAAACTAAACTGACAAAGTTCATGAAAAAAATTTCTGATTCTCTGCCTGACCTTACAGAAATCTATTCTGTACAACATGAATAAGCTATTGTCTTCACCTTCCTCAGACTTTTCCTTTACTGACCATTGTTGTGGATTAGTGTGTGTGTGTCTACTTCTGATCAGGTTCCGAGGTTTTGGTTTAGAGGAGGTGACCTTTGTGCACTATACTACCATGAGAACAGAATTCCTTGGGGAAGTTGGAGATTACTGATCCATATGTATCTCTTTAAAGTCAAAGAAATTTGGAGAATCTTGCCAAGCTAAATCAAAGCACCAACAGTTCTAGCCCCTAGTGAGAATAGTTCACTAGATGATCTTCTAAATTTGTTCCTGAATTTCAAAGTCCAAAGGGCCTCTCAGTATCTAGCTGCACAAAGAAGAGATTGTTAGAGAAAAGAGAACCTATGAAACTTTCTGTATCAAAGGTAATTTAATTTAATTTTCCATTCAACTCTTTGCCTTAACCTCTCAAAACTCCTATTACTGAAGTGTCATAAAGATTTTTTTTCCGGTTTAGCTGATATGTGTGTATATTATATACATATACTCTAAGGCACAGAGAACTCTGAACTAATTTTAAAAAGGCCTTGATGTAGAACATGGTGATGAAATTCCAGGTATTTAAACATTCAGTCATTTTCTCCCCTTGAAACAGACTCACTAAAGCAGTAGACATACACAAAATTAATAGGATACAATTCCAAATAATATCTAAGAATATGAAGCAAAGAAGAGAGTATCTCTTTTTTAAATTGTTTTGTTGTAAGTCTATGAAATATGTTAGAATATTAAAGAGAAATAAAAATTTAAATCCAATTACTCCCAACATTAACCAAAGGGTTAATTATAAGGTCTCTTACAATAAGTAATTATGTGAATAAACAATCTCCAGTTTGTGCTCCTTGTTAATCTAAGCTCCATGGATTTTGAGAGGGAGAGAACAGGAAAATAAAGATGAGGATGATACCAATATTTCATTCAAATTAGGCAACACATAAAAGGTGAATATTCCCATTTACTCCTTATCCTAAGTTTCTTTTCCATTTCAGAAAACTTATTTTTGCCCATTTTCTCATTACCTAAACTCAAGCCATGCCCTACTTATCACTTCCTTACTTTTGGTAATTACACCATTATTTAATAGGAATGGCAGAATTATAAAACTGGAAAGGACCTCAGATGTTAACTAGTCAAGCCTATATCTAAAAAAAAATTCCAACTACTTCTCTGAAAGTGTTTCTTTCACCTCTGCTTCCTCTCCTTAAAAAAACCTCTGGGGTTTCAGGTGGAGTGAAACTACCTCCCGAAGCAATCCATTCCACTTATGAATAGCTGTAATTCTTAGGAAGATTTCTTGACATTAAACCTAAACATAACCCAATGACAGTCATTGTTATAAAGAAAGGCTCCATAGGCAATAAAATATGTATAGCAATATCTTTGAATAGCAAAGATATTAATAGTAGCAAAGCACTGGAAACACAGTAAATGCCTTGTGTTTGGAAATGGATAGAGAAATTATAATACACAAATGTGATGGAATATGACTATGCTATAAGAAATAATAAATATGATGAATAAAGTTGTATGCAAAATTAACTGGTACAAAGTGAAACAGAACAAAAATATATGACTACAACAATTAAATGGAAAGTACAACAATCACAAATAATTCCACAATAAATGTTGTAACATTACTAAGAATGATTATCCCCAAAAAAGTGTTATGTGAAGAAAATCTTATCCATTTCTTTATAGAGATGAGAGATGCATGAGTATTGAACAATGCATACATTGTAATATGTGTGTGCCAATAATCATTTCTGATTTTTCTCTTATTTCTCTTTAAAAAAAAAGTCTTTGTTAATATGGATGGTACTCTGAGAGGGTGAGATAAAGGATACAAGAAGAAAATTAAGCACTGCAAAAACAAATGATAGCAATAAAATTTATATATACAAATTTACCTCCTTTCTTCCTGGGTCTGCCCTTGGAAACTATACTCAAATATATACAGCTATTTTTGAGATATCCTTTTTCTTTGCTGCTGCCATCACAAACCTTATCCAGTATCCAATAAGTCACCAAATTATGTACTCTTCTTTTGTAATATTTCTGCTCTTTATCTCATCTTTACAATTTCCACTGTCACTATTCCAGTTGTGGCCAAGATACTTTGAATCTGATATTTTATAATAACCTTCTAAAAGCCTACTATTTTCTTCTTTCAATCTGCACTGCACACTATAAACACAATAATCTTCCTATAACACTGCTCTTATTTTTCCAGTTGTCTGCTTTAAAACCTTTGGTGGTTTTCCATTGTCTAGCCAATAAAATAAAAGCTCATGATTGTAGTACTCAAGTTAATCTTGCTTTCAAGACCCTCCATGTTCTGGCCCTAGATGATATTTCCACTGTTTTTGCTACTGTTCCCAAACATATACCCTCTATTTAAGTTCATATGAACTATCTGTCATTCCCCCAAAATGCCTATGTGCAATGCTATCATTATGCTTTTTTCCCATACCACTCCTTCCATCCAGAAATTCCTCCTTATCTGCTCTTGATAAGATTAGGAACCCATTCCGAAGAATTGTAATGACATTGTATTCATATTTATCTTTGTCACAGTCTACTTTGTTTTATACAGTTATTTCTGTACATGTTTCAACTGTCCTAATAGACTGTATTATCCATGAGGTTTGTATCACCCTCAGTTTCTAGCACTATGTTTTGCTCTTGATAGACACTCAATGAATATGTTGCCTGAATGAATGGAACAGAATACAGGCACATAATCAGTGCTTGTTTGTACTTCTACCTCTTCTTATACAGTCTTAAACTCTTTGAAGAATATAGAATTCTATTTCTAAGTGATAAAAGTAGTTTAATAAACAAGAATCTGGGGCATTGATAACCAGAAGTTCTTACAAATAGATGCAAATATCATCAAAGATAGTACAAGATGATCAGAAAACCCAAATTTCATAAGATTTACTTTATTCTTTCATTCACATGGTTCTCAATACTCAGAATGCCCTCTACTTCCTAAAACATTATCTTTTTTTCAATACCCGACTCAAAAGACCTTTGCTTCATGAAGCTGTCCTTGATTCCTCTGACTGTAAATTATATTTAGCTTGTGAGACTTCATTTGGCACTTTATATTGGTCTTGGAAATTAATCTTGTGTTCTTTTTATGAGAGCTGTATTATCTCCATTACTGAATTGTTGATTCTTAAGATGAGGAAGATGTTCTTTGTTTTCTTTTATATCACTCTCAATATTGAACGCAATGGTTTGCACTTAATTGTCATTAAAGGAATATTTCTAAAATGGTGAACAGATTAATGACAATAATAGAATTCCTAGTTTACATTGGAGCTTGAAACTGGACTCATTCCCCAGGAATTCTCAATCCCTTCTAAAACACAAAGAGAATCAAAGGAAGTAAGAGGGTAGAGGAAGAAAGCTAAGGAATAAGTCAACCAGAAGTTAGTTTAAAAAATGAACATGGAGAAAGGAAAACTTCTTACTTATGTCTGTTAATCCATATACCATAAGCAGTAGAAGAAAGTAGATAAGAAGAAAAATAGTGGAGAGAGAAGCAGTAATTCAGAGGAGACAAAGTCTAAGAAGTGAGACAACAACAAAAACTCGTGAACTCAAGATGTCTATGTATGGATGCACAAAGTATAGATAACAAACAACATATACTAGAACTCCTACCAAATGCGGATTAATTATATGTCAAAGGTGTCATCACTAAGATTTGGTGGTATTGCAATCATGACAAGAATATGACTATGAATGATTTAACTCATTCAAACAAATATGTAAGAAAAAAGGGATAGTGAGACTAAGATGATATACTCATATTAAGAAAATGAAAATCTCAAGGGGTATGACATTTGTAACTTTTAGGGGTAACACTGAGTTCATATGAACTTGGAGGAAAGTTACTATCAATATACCCCAAGAATCTTTCCTTGACACTAAACTGTTCTACATTTTAATGAATGATTTATAAGAAAGTATAGCTGTATAGATTTATACAAAGTATAGATTTATAAGAAAGTATAGCTTGTATTTTCAGATGATACAAAGCTAGAAAGTATAGTAAAAAAGTTGCATAATGTCAATATCTAAAAAATTCTACCAACTACAATGGACTAAATCTCAAAAAGAAAGTTAATATATATAAATGCAGATTCCTAAATTCAGGTTCAAAAAATTAAATTCACAAGTACAAAAAGTAGTAGGAATGGTAAAAAAAACAGTTTGTCTGGAATTGATCTCATGGTTATGGAAGGATAAATGACCTATTTGAGTCAATAATGTAATATAAAAGCCAAGAAACAGAATCTAAGCATGTGCTATGTGCCGTGTATCAAGGTATAGTGTCCAAGACTAGGAAAAGTGACTACATCTGAAGTACCATGTTCAGGTCTGGGCACTGTTTTGCAGGAAGGACACTGAAAACCTGAAGTATACCAAAGAAGGGCAATTAGAATATTGAAGCACCTTAAGTCCTTCTATGCTATATTATAGTTTACTGAAGGAAGTAAGGGTATTTAGCTTGAGGAATAGAGTTCATGTGAATAACATAACTGGTCTTCAAGTATTTGAAATGTTAACACCTGGAAGGGGGATTATACTTGATCTAGTTGGCTCTAGTGTGCAGTACTTAGAAGCAGAAAAGAGGGAGTTAGGATTGATATAACTTGTAAAATTTAAAATAATCAAAAAATGCAATGGGATTCCTCTGAACAAAATGGTTCCCTTTCAATGTAAGTCTTCAAGAAAAGAATAGATGGCCACTTGTTAGATATGATATACAGGAGATTCTTGATAAGATATAGATTAAACTAGATGAAGTATGAAATTCTTTCCAACAAATTCTCTGATTCTGTAAGAGTAGAAATGAAAAAAATTTACAGGAAAAAGATCTGGACATTTTAAAAAATTGAAAGCAAAAACATAATCAACTACATGATTGTGCAACCAAAAAACTCAATGCAATTTTGTAAGAAGCATAGTGTTCAGGATGAGGCACATTTTAGTCCCCATAGTGTTGGGTTCAATTCAATTTCTTTTTGATGAACCTTGAGAGAAAGCAACCATTTCACCCCAAAATAATGATAGAATAGGAGAAAGAATGTTGATATAATCTTATAAGCTTTTTAAATTTCCAGAGCAGGTTTTAAAGATTAAGTGAAATGATAGGTAGAATACTATAACCTAAATTATACAGGAGAAGGGAGTCCAAGAGGAAGTAGAAGATCCCAGTAATTATATAATAAAGCATCCAACCACAAACAAAAATTATTCCTGTATGGAAGAAAAAGGGAAGGAATATTCTAAAAATACATTTTTGGCCAACGACTCACAATACAAGGCCCTTGCCAAACTATTCAAATTTATGTATGTGTGAATGTGTGTGTATATATATACATGTGTTTGCAGAGGATGGAATCAAGGGAAGCTAGCTAAAAAGGCACAATAGAGTGGTAGAGTCATGTAATACTCGTATTACAAAAAGATAAGTGCATAAGAAGTTGAGACTGGTGATGAATGCTATGAGCAATAAAAGGAGTTTTTAAAACCTCTATGTGGGTAAACAAGTAAAAAACAAAAAAGCAAGAGGGATCCTTTCAGGGGTAGCTGGCAAGATTATAACTGGTGACAAAGAGAATGCAGAGCTATTGAATCCTTATGTTGTAAGTAGGGCAAAGACCATATGATTTTTGTTTTTGTGTCCCCAGCACCAAGTACCATGTCTTTCATGTAAAAGGCACTTAATAAATGCTGGTGAAAGTGAATTGGTCTTGAGATATACCCAAAGAAAGACTTCCCTAATATCAGGGTTTTGGGGGTTCCTGAAAAGAACACAAGGAAAGCAATTGGGGAGCTAGAAGATAAGATATCCTTCCACTTGGATTAAAAAATCAGTGCCCCATCCCCCAAACCCACTCTGTTTTAAAAAAAAAAAACTTTAAATGTTTATTTTCAAATTATGGTTTATTTTCCCAAAGCAGTTTATTTTTTTTATTTTCTTAAAGCATTATGTTTATTTATATAATATTTCCTTAAAATGTTCAAAAGACATATTTGTCATCAGACAACAAATTACAATATATAGAAGCCCATCATGATTATCTTTTTTTTAAAGAAAAGCATTTTATTGGGTGAGGAAAAAGCAAATTAAATCATTCCTGAGGTTTCATCCATCATCCCACCCATAATATTGACAAAGATGACAAAGTTGTAAGAACTATGATCAATGAAATGATCATTCATGATTCCAGGGTGTGGATAATAAAGCATGTTATTCACCTCCTTGCAAAGAGGTGACAGAAGGTATGGAATGAGAAGAAATATTTTTTAATCAAGGCCATTGAAAAAATTATTTTCCTTTGCTTTTTGTTAGGAACTGGATGGAAGAGAAAATAATTTCTTTAAATTAAAAAATATCTATAATTTTATAAATACATTGTGAGACTTTTAAATTATGTGTGAAGGAAGAGTTTTTGCACTTTTTTCATTATCTTTTGTTTGCAGCTTCCTATAAAAACTATTTTACGTAACTGGTTTCTCCATCAAAGATAAAGGAAACACTGAATTTCAACCCTAACACTGCAATATTCAATGAGTTTACAGGAAAGTGTAGAAATGATATTAAAAGGAACAGAGATGGGCAAAGCAAACAGATTAGAAAAATTGTATACAGAGGTGATTTATACTGAAGGTGATAAAATTGTGAGGGTATTGAAGGATTTGATATGCAAGTTGTCTGAGAGAAAAATTCTTAAGACATAAAAAAACCTGAGACCAAAATAATTTCAAAAAACAAGGGACCAGAGAATATCAATAAGTATCACTGTATATGCTTATTCTTCCATCTATACAAAACCTTGAGTGTCATCTTTACACTAATTCTCAGTGTAGGAATTAGAAGAGAACAAATGAGTTTTGTCAAATGATATCAGGAAAGGAAAATAGATTAATCATCTCACAATTAATTTAAAATGCGGAAAATCTCATCGTGCTTATTTTTTAATTTTAAAAAAATTTTGATTTGATAGAAGAAAACTTTGCCATACAGGTTATTTTACAGCAAGATATTTCACATCTATATATCAAAGTCACTCAAAATTCTTCAGAAGATATAACAAAAAGAACCTTGTTTGATGAGCCACTGATAATAAACATCAGGTTAGGCATAAAAAGAGGAATATGTTCTGCCAAAGGTATTTGACATTGTATTGGAGGAAATCCAGGATCCAGATTGGGGAAAAAGATAATTATTGAGGTCCTCCAGATGCTCATGATTTCAAGGAAATTAGACTCACTATATCAAGATCCATAGCCTCCTAGAAAATATCTGCAATTATTCAAAGGACT